>NW_026067965.1:1947787-1950581 GCF_014885135.2 Alexandromys fortis
CTACAGGAGGGCGCCCACGGTGGCGGCAGGTAACAGACATGTAAACACAGAAAATAGCCATAAGTATTTATTAAGGAAGAGGGAGAAAGAAAGAAAGAAAGAAAGAAAGAAAGAAAGAAAGAAGGGAGGGAGGGAGGGAGGGAGGGAGGGAGGGAGGGAGGGAGGGAGGAAAGAAAGAAAGAAAGAAAGAAAGAAAGAAAGAAAGAAAGAAAGAAAGAAAGAAAGAAAGAAAGAAAGAGAAAGAAGAGATAAAAGGAGAGAGGAGAGATAAAAGAAGAGAGAGACAGAGAAAACGCGTGCGCATGCCAAGGAAGCAGAAAGAGGAGGGGTCCCAAGATGGCGACAGGCAGGTCATAGGTTATGGGAGTGGGCGTGGCTAGGGCAGGGACCGAAAGAATAACAATCCTCCTCTGTGCTGAGGGGGAACAGGGCAGATGCCTCCCAGCTACCTTCTACTTCAAACAGGTCCGCTCCATCACTCACATGGTTAAGGTCCTTCTGGAAGAAGCTTTCATTTGAACAAGAAAACTAGATAGACCAGCTTATGCCCACAACCACACAAAGGGTGCTAAAGACTAAGCGAAGAGATGACAAACTCAACATGTCCTAAATAATCTGAGAACATGAAAAGTAGCTGGCTGTATGGTGCCAGCATAGATGAGCTGCTGAAGCCGGAACTGCACGAAGGAAGCTGAGTGTGTGTCCAGAGCCTGGGGAAGGTCTGTATTGGGGGCACAGGCACCTGCAGGGGGGAGGGAAAGAATAGATTAGTTAGGCCATGCAGAAGTGTGGGCAGGACAGGATTAAAGCCTGGGCATGGCACAGATGTGCTCCAGCGTCGGAGAGCAGCTTCAGCAAAGATACCACTCACCAGGGAAGGGGCATGGGGATTAGAAAATAATCCCCATAAAATAAGAGAACAAAGACACCAGAGAAAATAATTCAACAGAGCGTAGGATAGTACCGGGAGGGAGTTCCAGTGAATACGGAAATCCTTCTAAGTTTAATTTTTTATACACTTTTATACCCCAATACAACAGGGAGGAGAAGACAAAAGTCTGCTTTAGCATGAGAGAAAGGACAACTAGGGTTACTTGCTTCAGTACTTTGAGACATCAAGTCATTAGCATTCTGTTTTTTAGGCAATGAACCCACCCTAGAACAAGTATCCTGAAGGCAGCCTCTCCCTAGGTCAAACCTCCTATTTCAAAATAAGGAGCAGAAACTTGCTTGAATATCCTGACCATTGGTCAGGGTGGAGTGGATCTACCTGTACGGGCCATCTTAATGTCCAAAACACCAAGTAACCACACCCTAGATCAGGGTGTGTAGCCACGCTTGTTGTGAACAACTCTGAACAAGTTTAAGCTCTCTGATCTTCAGACAAGGTGGAAATAGGCTCACAATTTTGGGCCTCCACACTCCAGGTTCCCAGTCCAGCATGCACAGCCAGGGAATGACCCTCACTTTTCAGAAGACAGGAGGGATCCTGGCTGGGAATGGGATGGCGAAAGTCAGCCGGATGCTCAGGAGGAGGTCCTCATCCATTCTCCATGTTTCAGTCTGAGACTATGGATAGCCATTCTCCAGAAAAACCACTGACTGCATAGTTCCAGGTGACCGGATGTCTGTGATGGCAAAAGAGGGATGACAGATTTTTTTCTGGAATGCTTGGGGCCACATGTGTGGCAGTTTCTATCAAATTAAGTAAATACAAATTGGGCAATTACTTAAATGGTATGATAGAAGAAATAAAATCATAACACACATCTTAGCTGTGAACAGTATCTGTATTAATCATAATGACAATATAAATATTAATGGATAAAAAGCCCTGGTTATAACTGAGTTGAGAGCATAGGGAGGGGTGTATGGTGGTTTATACTATGTAATAGACAGTCAAGGGCGATTTCTAAATTTTATGCTTTTCATTTTAATTGAAATTATAGAGAGTAATTGCATTGGTCACTTTTCTCACTGCTGTGACAAAATGCCCAATAATAGCAACTTAAGGCGGGAAGGGCTTGCTCCATCCCACAGAGTAAGAAAGGGCAGAGTCCAGCATGGTGGGGAAGGCTCAGCAGCAAGAGTTGAGGCAGCTGGTCACAGTGCACCCCAAGTCAGGACGCAGAGAGTGGGGTGGGGGACTGTTGGAGCAGTGTGGATGAGAAATGTCCCCATTTGAACGCTTGCTCCCCAGTTGTTGGTGGTGTTTGGGGAGGCTCTAGAGCAGTGGTTTTCAACCCTGCTAATGCTGAGACCCTTTAAGACAGTTCCTCATGCCATAGTGATCCCCCAACCCTAAAATTATTTCTGTTGCTACTTCACAACTGTACTTTTGCTACTGTTAAGAATCATAATGTAAATATCTGATATGCAGGATAGCTGATGTGTGACCCTAAGGGGCCGAGACCCACAGGTTGGGAACCGCTATTATAGAAGCCTTAGGAACAACAGCCTTGTAGAGGAAGTATGTCACGGAGGGGGTAGGCTTTGAAAGTTTAGATCCTTGGCCCAACTTCTGGCTCATCCTCTCTGCTTTATACATGTGGTTAAAAATGTCAATGTCCAAAAGTATATGCTCTACTATGTTTATAGCAGCATTGTTTGTAATAGCCAAAACCTGGAAACAACCTAGATGCCCTTCAATTGAAGAATGGATGAAGAAAGTATGGAATATATACATATTAGAGTACTACTCAGCAGTAAAAAACAAGGACTTCTTGAAGTTTGCAGGCAAATGGATGGAAATAGAAAACACCATCCTGAGTGAGGTAAGCCAGACCCAAAAAGA
>NW_026067965.1:1961168-1993910 GCF_014885135.2 Alexandromys fortis
GGTTTCGTGGGAGCCTAGGCAGTTTCGTGGATGCTCACCTTACTAGACCTGGATGGAGGTGGGTGGTCCTTGGACTTCCCACAGGGCAGGGAACCCTGATTGCTTTTTGGGCTGACGAGGGAGGGGGAGGGAAAGGGGAGACGGCGGTGGGGAAGAGACAGAAATCTTTAATAAATAAATTAATTAATTAAAAAAAGAAAAAATGTCAATGTCACCTCTCAATTCCCTGCTACAGCCACCTGTTTCCCAGTCTCCTCACCTTTATTCATATTCTCTCTCTCTCTCTCTCTCTCTCTGTCTCTCTCTCTCTCTCTCTCTCTCTCTCTGTCTCTGTCTCTGTCTCTCTGTCTCTCTCTCTCTGGAACCATAAACCAAAATATTTTTTCTCCACAAAAGATCACTTTTGGTCACAGTGTTTTGTATAGTAACAACAACAACAACAAAAAAAGTAATAAGTACAGCTCTAAAGCCCCAAGCCCCGCCCCCCAGTGACCCACTTCCTCTAACTAGACTCAGGCTCCTGTAAGGTCCACATCCAGCCAAAGCAAGGCCACCAGCTAAGGACCAAGAGTCCAACCACATGAGCCAGCCGGGAAGCTGCTGCAGTCCAACTGCAGTAGTAGCACGAGCACGCTGTGCAGAAATGTTAAGTACTAAAAAGGCCAAGAAAGAGAGTTTGGGCAGCGTGACTCCTGAGCAGTGGGAATGGAGACCAGAAAGCGGCTCAGGAAAGCGAGGCTACGGGACTCCTTACTTCCCTGGAAGCCACAGCGCGTCATTTGACTTTGAAAATTACATACGTAGATTAGCTTCAGCAAGAATAAATTACATTTTGAAGAGGAATTTGTCCGACATTCCTGAGTATTGTTTGGTGCATGTGTGTGCTCTCGACGGAGAGAGCCTAGACCACGGCTCTTCGCTCCTGCTAATTGCCTGCAGATGTGAAAATTTCTTCAGGGTAGACGAGAAGGACGGCAGAAGCCGCAGCATGTGACTGGCTGGAAGTCGCCCCGTCCTGCCTTCCGAGTTAAAAGGGCACGGCTGCTGGGGTTGGTGGAGCCGCGGCGCAGGATCGTGCTATGCCTATTTGTATCCTGAGCCAAGAGGCACCTGCCTTGGCAGTTAGACCCTGCGATTTTCAAGGGGAGGAGTCCCACCCCACCTGCTAACCTCGGCTGGAAGGGAAGCTGATTACCCAGAGACAACAGTGACCCCTGGACTGGAGGCTGCTGGGAAGCAACTCGCACTGGGAACAGCCTGTCACTCGAGGATGTGGCTGACTCCTAGTTCTGTGACACAGAGGACTTCCTACATGAGCCTCTCGGAGGATTCTCAAGAGAAGAGGCCATGAAATTAGTGGCTATGACTTCATTGCAACTCCATTGTTGTTGTTGTTGTTACTAGGGGAACCGCAAATTTGTGCACAAGACTGAGTTGTCCCTCATTTGTCTTTCAAAATATTTTAATGAGAAGACGGGAGAGACTGCGTTGGAACTTCCGGATAGTTTTGAAACAAAAAGTAGAAATTTCCAAATCTGCTCATTTAAAAAATGTGTATTCAGCTATTATTTAATGTATAGAGGTTTTTTTTTTTTTTTTTTTTTTTTTTTTTTTTTTTTATAGAGGTTTTTTTTTTTTTTTTTTTTTTTTTTTTTTTTTTTTTTTTTTTTTTTTTTTTTTGTTTTTTTTTTTTTTGAGACAGGGTTTCTCTGTACAACCCTGGCTGTCCTGAAAGTCACTCTGTAGACCAGGCTGGCCTTGAACTCAGAGATCCACTTGCCTCTGCCTCCTGAGTGTTGGTATTAAAGGCATGTACCACCACTGCCCAGCAAGACTCTCTTTTTTCTTTTTTAAGATGTATTTATTTATTCTGCCTGCATGTATGCCTGCAGGTCAGGAGAGGGCACCAGATCTCACTATAGAAGGTCGTAAACCACCATGTGGTTGTTGGGAATTGAACTCAGGATCTCTGCAAAGCAGACAGTGCTCTTAACCGCTGAGTCACCTCTCCAGTCCCTTAATTTTCTCTTATTATTCCACTAATAATCTTTCTGTTTATTTCCATTTTGCTATTTGTATTCTAGATCCTTCTAAGTTTCTTCTGATATAATTTCTCCATTATTTCATTAACATTTTAATATTCTATCATCCTTAAGCTGACTCCTCTAAATAGCACCAGATGTATTTTATGTATTCAGAGAACACTTTTAACCAAGAGATTGAACCTTTAGTTTGACATCTCCATGTATCACAGCTGAGCTACTGGGTTTTAATTTGATCACCGTGTTCCGCGCGTTCTGTCTGCTAAATTTCCTCATTGTTTCTTGAAATGTTCAGTTTGCCCTACTTCCAGTTCTCCCTTCTATTTCTCTGGTTTTCCTGTGGCCTCTTCTTGCTCCTGTCACTCCCAAAATGAGAAATCAAGACTTCCCAGGGTGTGTTCTGTGTTTTCATTCTTTGAGATCATCTCTTCTATCCCCCGGGGCCTTAATTATTCTACATTCACTGTGAAGTCAAATCTCTATGTCTGCTTAGAACCATATGTTTTCTACGTAACATTTCTCCTTTTGAATTTTATTTAATTTTATGTATATGAATGTTTTGTCTACCCACATGTCTATGCTCTCTCTCTCTCTCTCTCTCTCTCTCTCTCTCTCTCTCTCTGTGTGTGTGTGTGTGTGTGTGTGTGTGTGTGTGTGTGTTTGGTGCCCTCAGAGGCCAGAAGAGGGCATCAGATCCCCCTGGAACTGGTATTATGGGAGTTTGTGAGCCACTCTGTGGGTGCTGGGAATTGAACCTGCGTCCTCTGCAAGAGCAGCCCTGCTCTTATCCACTGAGCCATTGCTCCAGTCCCTGTTTAACATTTCTCATTCTTGTTCTTCAACTAGAAATCAGAGATGCTACTATAGAGACATTGAAAGGATTGAGAGAATTTGTAAAATATTACGTAAGATTTAACGTTTTAAAACAAAGAAAACTCCTGCTTAATTTTAACGCCCTGCATTAAATGCCCTAAATGAGTCCCAGACTGTACTTCTGTGGAGAGTTGCACATTGCACTGTCTACAAACGTCACCCGTTCTGGTAAGTCTGGTCACGTAGACTGTGTAGGAACGGCTTAGAGAAGAATTTGTCCCATGGATAAGGAATCAGTAAAGCCCCAAAAGTGGAGTGGGATAGAGAGCCATCAAAACACTGTTTGAAGATGTTCTTTAATTGAATCTGCAGACCCGCCACCAGTGTGGCCGGTAGTGTGGCTATCACGAACTACTGACCCGTCACTCTGCCATGGGACATTGGCAGTGAAGGGTCTGGCTCCAGACTGTGTCCCAAATGAGGACGGAAGGGAAAATTGGCCCTGGTTTAATGCTCCTCGCTCAAGTGGGAAACAGTTCCAGAAGAAACTTTAGGCTGGAGTGGAAAATCTAACACCTAGAATTCACTGTGAGCTGACGCGATTCTTCTCCTCTCTGCCAATAGTCAGCCAGTCTTCCTCCTGTCTCAAAACATCACTAAACCTTGCCCACCCCCACCCCCCCATTTCAAGGGTTTTTGTCCACTTCCTCGGGGTTTAGTCCATTCCGACTGTTGGGAAAGAGGCGGAGCCTGTTGCTTTTCTATTAAGGATGTTTATTCATTGCATGGAAAACACCAGAACTTATTAAGCCCAACCCCCACATTGTCAAGCAACACCACTACCTTGTAGCTGTAAACGGGTCAGCCGTCTCCTTCAGGATGGGTTCTCCTCCTTCCTATGTGATCCCCAGTAGCCATGGCCTCTTCATTTCTCTGGCAGCTTAGAAAAAAAATATTTTTGGCGGGTGTCCTGGAGAATTTATTGACCCAGTGTGACCCTCATACTGCAGATGGCAGCAATATCCCAGCACAGCCTCGGGTTCTCAAAGAGGGTAACTTTCACCAAGATTTTTATTAACTAAAACTCTGCCCAGGATGAAGTCTGCTCTCAATTTTCTACGTGTCCTAAATCTTTTAACAGTGATCCAGATCCCATGAGCAGAACAAAGGGAAAGGAGTACTTGATTTCCCCGAGTGTCTTCTTTAACTTTTCATGGCAGGTGTACCCACCAGACTTCCTGCAGCACGTTGGCAGCCTACATTCCACAGCGCAGGAGAAATTCATCGGGGCTGATCAGGAGCCAACCTGATTAGCCAGGTGGGGAGAAAACCACGCTGCCAACAGCAAATGGTTATCTTCCAGAGAAATTACCAGAGTTTGTCAGTAAGGGAGGAGGCCAAGTTCACACACCTATGTTGACTGAGGTACTCAGTGCAATTACTCCAATTCTGAGAGTGTTCCTCCCCTCACAGGCCGTCAGGATGCCCTGCATTGGGTGGGTGGTGGTATCTGAGCTTTCTCTGTATGATTCACATGCCCACAAAAGGGGCCCATGCACACTGTTGGTGGGAACACAAATTGATAGAGCCACTGTGGAAACCAAAAGGGAATCCTTCATAATAAATACATAGTAAAATGAATAAACAAATAATACGCCATTCTTGTCCAATGTCTGGAGGACATAAAAATCTTTGTGTGTACGAGTCAGCCCCTGCAGCCTTGTCACACAATACACACACAGAAGAGGATGGAATAATTTGCTCAGCTCACAGTTTCAAGGAGTTTCCATCCATGGTCCTTGGCATCATTGATTCTGGGTTCATGATGAGAGAGGACATCAGGGCAGTAGAAGCGTGCAACAGAGGCTACTGGCCCTGTGGCAAACAGGGTAATCAAGCAAGAAAGGGTTCAGGACAAGTTCTGGCCCCCAGAGAAAGTTCCCAGACTTTCTTATTAGATTCTTGGTCACTGTTCTGGATAGTTTTATGTCAACAGGACACAAGCTAAAGTCATCTGAAATGAGGGAACCTCAATTTAAAAAATGTCTCTGTAAGATCAGGCTGTCGCGGCTGTTGGGAACAGCTGCAGAGACCCATAGCCAGACATTAGTGGGAAGGAGATCCCGAATTAGAGATCTCCATTGGGTCCCTTCCCTTGGAGCTTGGGAAACCCATGATGAAGAGAAGGGGGGATCATTGTAGGAGCCAGGGGAGTTGAGGACACCAGGAGAATGTGGCCCACAGGACCAACTAAGCAGGGCTCATAGGGGCTCACAGAGACTGAGGTGACAACTACGGAGCCTGGAGGGGGCTGAGCTAGATCCTCTGCAGATACACTATGCTTATGTAGCTTGATGATGTGGGGCTCCTAATATTGGAAATAGGGGTGTCTCTCACTCTTCTGCCTGCTCTTAGGACCCTTTTCTCCTACTGGGCTGCCTCACCCAGCCTTGATGTAAGTGTTTGTGCCTAGTCTTATTGTATCCTGTTATGTCGTGTTCAGTTGAGATCTCTGGAAGGTCTGTTCATTCCTAAAAGAAAACAGAGCAGGAGTAAAGCTGCGGGAGAGGAAAGATGGGGGAACACTGGGAGGTGTGGAGGGAAGGGAAACTGTAGTTGGGGTGTATTGTATGAGAGAAAAAAAACTTAAAAAGTCATTATACACCTGCACAAAATGGCCTTATGAAGGTGCTGATTTTAGTTAGCAACACTGTATTCGATACTTAAAGTTTGGTGAGTAAGACTCAAAGGCCTTCACCACACCAAAAAAGGTCATTATGTGGGGTGATTGGTAAAATGTTGGCGTGTGGCACTTGCTTGTAATTGTAGCGCTTAGGAGGTGGTGGCAGGAGAATCAGAAGTCCAAGGTCTTCCTCTGCCACACCCTGAGCTAAAGAGCAGCCTCTATTGAGCAGAACCCTCTCTCAAAAGCAAAACCAAAGTCCAAGCAACCAAGCAAACCAAAAACATAAAAAACAAAACAACACTTTCTTTTTAATTCCCTAAAACTGGGACTGTTTGAGAGGCAACAGTAGTCACCAAGTCCAGTGGGTTACTTTTTTTTTTTTTCAAGATTTATTTACTTATTCTTACTTATGTATACAGTGTTCTGCCTGCACGTATGCCTGCAGGCCAGAAGAGGGCACCAGATCGCATTACGGATGGTTGTGAGTCACCATGTAGTTGCTGGGAATTGAACTCAGGACCTCTGGAAAGGCAGACAGTGCTCTTAACCTCTGAGCCATCTCTCTAGTCCCCAGTGGGTTACTTTTTAAAGACACAGCTTTATAAACACTGTCACAGCATGTAGAGATTTTTTTTTTCCTCTTTCATCAACCATGTCCTTCTTCCTAATGGGAAAAAGCAGTTGAACCAGAGCTGGCTGCGGTCAGGATCAATATTCCCCACTGAGCTGAGCCTGTCTTCGAGAATAGTGCACTGCAGTCAGTTTTACTCACAGTTGACAACCCCAACAGATGCTGGAGGGGAACTAATGGTTTCTGTGTGGATTCTTGCTTCCCTCCCCAGTGCTCACTGTTATGGGATCTGTGTCTGAGGTCCCCTCAGTCAGATAGAGAAGCCTAGCGGGCTGTTATTAACACGCTTCTTCATGAAGTGTGTGCCCCCTAAATTCATATACAGAATTCCTGGCTACAAAGGAAATTGACTTCAATGTCAATAAGCAGAGGCCCTAACCCAACATGGCCTAGGTCCTTGTGAGAAAAAAAAAAAAAAACAATTGTCTCAAATATACATAAACAGCCATCTAGATGCCACAAAGAAAGACCTCAGGGGACACCAATCCTGTCTGCCCTGCCAGTCTTCTAGCCAAGAAGGCTGTGAGAAAATGCAGCTCCTGATGTTTAAGCTGTGGTACTTGCCACAGAGGCCCTAGCCAATGAATACAACCTGAGGCAAATCTATTTGGCCCACAGAGTACAGACTACTGTTCTGGAACCTTCTACCTGAATGTTTCTCCTGATTTTTGGCTTCCTTCTCTCTGTTCCTGGAAACAGGACCCCCAGCGAGTTTCATGTTGCAGGGAAGGATGTCCCATTAGATTAGCATGGACATTTGTGCAACTTTGGATCACTAGCCTGAGAACCTGAGACACCCCCCAATGTGGGGATTCTTTGCGTGTCCTACAGAGCCTATTTCCCCATAATAAATCAGCCCCCTCTCTGATTTACTTTTACATTTGAAACATAATTTTACTTGGTGAATTGTTGAATTGCCAGATCAGAGTTTTAAAACCAGGAATACGGAAGGGGGTGAGTCCAAGTCACAAATGTTTGCTCCTTGAAGGGAACCAACTGCATACTTATTCAATACAGGCAGGGCTCAGCTTCCCTGCCGCCGTAACACTAGGCCCAGTCCCCAAATCCCTCAGGATGAGCCGGGAGCTCCAGATGCCAGGAAAGTGGTTCCACGCCGTCAGGTGAGCTGTACAAATGAGAGGTAATTTGACAAGTCAGTCGGCACGAAGCAACCAGTCAAGTCAATGCAGAGTGCTTTAATGCACTTAAAAGCCCAGAAGCAAGCCCGGGCTGGGTAATAATGGCCTAAACACCACCAGGGACTTCCCAAGTCTAATTTCCAGCCCTGATGGCCATGGTGTTCCATCTCCATTGGGCTAATTAGGGTACAGTGGAGACAGAATCTGACAGAGAAGCTCACCCGGGCCTTGCTCTAGATTTATGGGGACGAGAAGTTGCCAAGAAGGTGAATTAGACATCAACAGGGCTTCCCCGAGGATGATGAAGCCTCCGCGGCATTAAGACCATGAGATTTAAAGTGAATCTGGATCAATGTTAGGCAGAGAGACTGGGAGACACGGTCAGAGCTAGCCATGGGGTCCTGATTGCTTCATCATTCAAACGATTGATTCCTTCATCTGTGAGGTTACCTATCTCGAAAAGCCGCTGTGAGAAATGAAATCTACTCAGTATGTCCTACACCAACAAACGGTAGCAACTTCTGGATTACGTCATTGCTCTTGATAGTCTCCGCTATAGTGAAATAACCCCAAAGAGACCATCCTTGAGAAGTGAAGGTCCAGTACCTTTCAGACTTGGAGTCTGTGCCCAGTCCTGACATATGCACTTCAGTGCAGAGTTCTACATGGGTTGTGTCTCAAAGGTGGTCGTTTTCCTATCAACTTTTAAGATAACTAGACTTGAATCACAATTTCCGTAATTTATCTATCCCTCCCACATTCTCTAATTTTAGCTCTAGCTGCTTCTCCCCTTGACCTCTGCTGTCGTCCACCATGCTGGGTCAGCATCTCAGAGAGCCGTGAGCTAGACTGCCTACAAATAGAGAGAAACCCTCGCCCCTCTCCTGATCGGCCTAATAGCCAACTCTTCCCAGGATTATCAAATGCACGTGATGTCCTGCTCCCAATTCACTCTGATTTCCAGCGGCTGAAGCTCTGATAGCAGCAGAATCCAACAGTTAGCAGGCACACACCATCATGAGAGAGGACGCTGAGGGTCACACCCCAAGTCCATACTCTGGGAGTCTCGTAACTGTTGAGATCTAGTTCATCAGTTGATCAGTAAATTAACTAACCAAAATCTGTTCTGTTACAGAATCGGATGAATTCTTAGAAGACATTAGCAAAAACGCAAAGGACTTAGAAGAGTGAACTCAATCTTAAAAAGAAGTACAACAAACACTTAAGCACACACTACCTGGTTTCAGGTTGTCCTGTAGAGCTAAAATTTTACAAGGATGAAGAGAATTTGGTAGTGGCGTCAAAACAGTAAAATAAGGTAAGGGAGGAGAAAAGAGTTCAGAAGTGAGCCAAGTAGATGATTGATTTTTTTTTTCCAACTGAGGTACTCACACAAGCCAATGGGAGGAAAGAAAGCCTTTCAATCAATGGGTTTGGGACAAATGGATAAACACACAGGACTAAACAAGCCTCGACCCCTATTGTCCACGCACACAACATTAATCTGAGATGGATTACATATCCAAACATAAAAGCGAAGGATATAACATTGCTAACATAAGAGAAGAGGAAGCAAAGATGTGGAAAATACTACATATAGAAGCATGTTTTGATAAATTGGATGACATCAAATGAAAAACGTTGTTCTTCGAAGAGCACACGGTTGAGAAAATGAGAAAGAAGAGGGATTGCCTGGGGAAACAGTTACAGCACACCTGTCGGGCTTGGGTTCAGAAAAAAGAACTCCTCTACAAACCTACAATAAAAAGGCAAACACCCTGTTCCAATACACTAAAACCATTTGACACAAACCCTCAAGACTCAGATAGCATCACAGGAGAGGGGGTGGGAAGACTACAAGAGCCAGAAAATGGGGACGAGTGCTGGGGACCACTGTGTCATGGCGTGGCCGCTGCCACCCTTGTGAACTGACAGCTGCAGAGGCTACCCACACAAGACCTTCCCAAGAGCAATACAGTCCCAGTTCCAGCACGGATGCCAGAGGGACTCGTGAGGCACACACACCCCCAAGCTGAGGAACCACCAGAAATTAATGGAGCCTGGAGAAGGGGTAGTTATTCATTTCTGATGGGGTTATAGCCACTAGCAGGCTGTCCATGCTCCAATGGATGGTTTTACATCCATGTGTGGGTATCACTAGAAGGATACAGGGATATATTTTACAGTTTGAGGGAGAGGACATGAAGCTGGAAGGAAGATCTATTAAAAGGGTCTGGGGGAGTTGAAAAGGGAAATGGGGGGCAGATATGAACATAATACACTGTCTGCATAAGTCAAGTTCTCGAAGAATAACTTTGTTTTAAAATCCGTGAAGATGGTAACAAACATGAAAGAAGATCTCTAATGACTGGTAGCCATGTGGGAAGATAGCTATTGGCATTTCTCAGTGGGATGTGCAAATCAAAGCCACATTCGGGTGCTATCTACCCCTGGAGTAGTTATACGAGCAATACAATTTTTACAGTATCGGATGCTGACAAGAATATGGAGCAGCTGGAACTCTTCTAGATTGCTGGTAGGAATACACGGCAAAGCAACTACTTTGAAGAGAGTTTGGTAATTCTACCATGTGCTCGATATTTGCCCAAGAAAAACGAAACTATTGGTCCTTGAAGAGGCTTGTATACAAATACTTATAGCAACTTTACTCAAAATAAGTCCCAGACAATCAAGTGGATATGCACAGTGGTTGCTTCCTAGCAATAGAAATTAATGTTGCAGCCAATGAAGGACACAATATGAATAAACCTCAAAGTATTGCATTGCATAGAAGCCAGACACAGAGGAGTATGTACCGTCTATTCCACATACGTGAAATTCAAGAACAGGTGAAATTAATCTGTGGTATTAGTAGTCAGAACAGCGGCTGCTTCCATTTCATAGGTGTTTACTGAGAGGAGGCAAAGGAATATGTGGGCTGGTGGAACTATCTCGTATCTCAATTATAACGGTGGCTACATGTGTATATATGCTGATCAAATAGCAACAAATACTTAAGATCTATGCATCTTACTGCATGTAAACGTTACCTAGAGAACTAACAAGACCTAGTAGTGAGATGGGTCTGTGGTAAAAACGCCTTACCATAGGAGCTGGCCAACAACCCAAGTCCAACATGGTAGAGGAAAGATCTGACTCCTATGATTTCCACATGCTTGCCGTGGCACACGTGTGCTACAGCACTCACACATACATACACACTACCCACATGTATGCACATACTAATAAGAAGAATTTATTAATTTAAAATAATAAAAAAGACCTTTAAATTCAAACAATTCTCACAGGTCACTACTGAGGGATAATGGCACTTGCAGACCCATCTGTGAGTGGCGGCAAAGACCTGAATGCTTAAGAGAAGCAGATAGATCTCTGTGAATTCAAGTCCAGCCTGGTCTACAGAGTGAGTTCCAGAACAGCCAGGGCTACACAGAGAAACTCTGTCTTGAAAAACCACAAAAGAAAAAGATGAAGCAGAGCCAGAAAAATAACTTATTGGTAAAGCTACTTGCTGCCAAGGCTGACACCCTGAGTTCAGTCTCTGAGACCCACATGGTGAAAGGATAGAAACAAATTCTACAAGTTGTCCTTTGATGGTCACGTGGGTGCTATGCAGGTGCACCCCTCACATACACGCATACTGTCCCAGGACTGACAGCCTTGTTCAGTGTGTTTTATTAATACACTTTCTCTCTCCCTTGCTGTGCAGTCAAGACACTCAGACCAAATTGATTTTATCAGAGCCAGCTAGCAAGGAAAAGTGTGATTGGAAGGAGCTACATCATTGAGCTGTAAAGGCTGCCGGCCTGCGTGGGTCAAGCCGATCTCCTCTTCTCGCTCTGTCTCGAAGGCAGTCTTCCCGCAGGAGAGCAGCTTCCTTCTCCCTTCCTCAGCAGGTCCAGCCTCATGCTGCAGGCTACACAGCCTATTTCAAAGAGTTGTGGATTTTTGTCTTTCATGCAGTTTTTTCTTTCACGCCAGCATTCCTCAACCCTGGCACTATTGACATTTTGGGCTAGATAATCCTTTGTGGTCATGGGGAGTAGCAAGAGTCTGCAGGTCGGAGGATGTTACCAGTCTCTCAGTCTCTCTCTCTCTCTCTCTCTCTCTCTCTCTCTCTCTCTCTCTCTCTCTCTCCCCCTACCAGTTTTAACAATCATACATGCCTATACTGTCAGATGCCCCATGGGGCCAAACCTGGTTAAGAACTATTGTTTAAGATGGAATTGTATGAAAGATTTCAGGTATTTTATGACTGCTCTGCCTCATAGACCGATCTATTTGCCCTCCATGCAAACCTTTTACAAAGACCAGCTCAAGGTGTAATCCACGTCCAGCTGCCTCCTGGAGCATCTGCGTACCTCTGTATTTGTGCATTACAATGCCTCATTGATCCTCCCTTTCATAAATCCCATTATCCATTCATATTTTGACTCTAAGAGATGTTTGCTCAGGTCACGTCTGCTGTGTCTAATGGTCCGGGGAACTTAAAAGCTTCCTGCCAGCAGGCACTTCCCACTATCGACTGTGGGCTTCTGGAAAAAGTATGTGGCTTTCTCACAAGTGTGGTTGGGTCCCCACCCCGTTCCAAAGCTTCGGGTGTCACCTTGTGTACAGACAAGATCGCTGAGCTCCGAATGCTTGTGTCCAGCTATTTGTAACTTGAATCTGGAGACGCCAACCAGAAGGCTGCCCCTGCTGCAGCTGCTGCAGCTTCCCTAGGACAGAAAGAGCAGCAGGAGGCCCTGTTGCCAGTAGGAGGGATGGGCCATGCCCTTCTCTGCCTCCCTCTTCCATTCTGAATGGTTTCTTCTGTTTCAGTTTGACACAGGACCTTGCTATGTAGTCCAGACTAGCCTTGTAGTCGTGAGCCTCCTGCCCCAGCCTTCCAAATGCTGGGATTACAAGCACATTCAGCTTGGGCTTTCTTTCTTAAATCATGAGGATGCTTCTCAGTTCCAGACAAGTGTTCTGTGCTGGAAGTACTTGGAGGTCCACGTTGTATTTTACCCTTACCGGCCAATGGTCATTTTGAGATCTGGAAATGCTTGGGTGGAAATTGTTGGGCCACTCAACTTTACCTAGAAATTAAAAATAAAAAAAGACTAAAGTCAGGTCTGGTGTTCCAAGCCTGTATGGCAGCTACCGGAAAGAATGAAACAAGAGGATCACAAGTTCAAGACCTGCCTGGGCTACAGAACCAGTTCAAGGTCATCTTAGCCATCTTAGCCAGACCCATATCAAAAATCAAAACATTTAAAAGGGATTGGGAGTAAATTTCAGTTGTAGACTGCTTGCCTACGAATGTGTAAGGTCTTAGGTTCAATCCCAGTGCCAGAGAGAAGGAGAGAGAGATAGAGAGAGAGAGAGAGAATGCCAGCAGCTAATTTGCCCATAACAAAGATCCTCCCTCTAGTTGACTGTCTCTCTATTTCTACTTCTTCTGCCATAATTCCTACCATAACTTCATGGCAAGCGCTGTGGGTCCCAACCTTACCTACTAGACTGTTCTCTGTTTCTGGTGACTTTAGTTTACCATCATCCCTCGAAGAAAATTAGCCCCCACACAGACGCAACATACACCTGTCAAAACGCACACCCATCTCTGCCCTGCCGCATGCTTTAACACACCTTTGGATCTCTTGCTGTTTCTTCAAGCTGACCCACAGAACCGGACCGTCTTCTTGTTCCTCCTCTCCAGCCCATCCCTGCCTCAGAAAGCCCTTCGCATTCCTCCACGGGATCTCCACTCCTCTGGGTTCCTCATGCACCACCCACCCTTCCCTCTGGTCTCTCCTTCCCAGATGGATACCACTTCCCCTTTAAGCAAAGTTGCCTGGCATCCATTCTTAGGGTTCAGCTCTACTCTCCTCTTCCCTGGGGACTTCACTGGGATCTCTTTCTGGCCTCGTAGTTCCTGATACAGATTCAGAGTTACTGGTTCCTTTTCTTCCCACCAGAAGATGACTTTTCTCTGAGAGTAGGGACAGTGTGGTCACTCTGCTCTGAGTCTGAAGTGCCCAGCTCCGGGTGGGAAGACTCTGTCTTCTTGGTTCAGTTGGGCCTGTCTTCTCTCTACTCTTGCCTGTGGCTTTAGTTCAGGTCAGGGCCATCTCTTCTGTGGTCGAACAAACCAGGGTTTGGCTTATTTGGATTCCAACTGAGGTTGATGGCAGTAGATTTGGGGAAGAGAGAGACTTCTGGATATGGCCTGGAAATGAAGCAACAGGACCCACTAAGGAAATGGATGAGACAGGGGACAGAGGGATGGTCTAGACCTGTCATTTCCTTCAGGATCTTCAGGTCCTAAATTCCTATGTCAGAGCTTAAGAGCGTTTTGGTCTGGTTTCTTTTGCCCCCAAACTTCACTTCACCCCCATCCCTTACTCATCTCTTGCAGTGGGAAGCTGCTTATTCATTTCCTAGCTGCCCAGACTCCTGAAATAACCAAACAGAAACTGTATTAATTAAATTGCTGCTTGACCCATCACTATAGCATATTCCTAGCAAGCTCTTACATATTAAATTAAACCATTTCTATTATTTTATATTTTACCATGAGGCTCGTGGCCTACAGGCAAGGTTCTGGCATATCTTTCTCTGGTGGTGGCTCCATGGCTTCTTTCTCACTCTGCCTTCTTTCTCCCAGCATTCAGTTTAGTTTTCCCTGCCTACCTAAGTTCTGCCTTGCACAGGCCTAAGACAGTTTCTTTATTAATCAATGGTACTCACAGCATACAGAGAGGAATCTCACACCAATCTCTTACATTCTTCCCTTAATTCCAAGCTGTAGCCACGAACATCAGTGTGTAGGTCTCTGGACTGCCCGTGGTCTCTGTCAGCTGCACCCCACCCTTCATCCAGCCCACACTTTCTGGTCCCTCGTTCTCACAGACATCACCTCTTTTAGGAAGATGGACCTGACGGCTCTCCTCTGGTGTGCCTCCTTGTATTCTTTACTTGCCCGACCCTTGCCTTCCACTCACACTGGTATTTCTACCTCCCCTCCTAGATTATAAATCTCCCAGCAGAGGATATGGTGTCTTATTCATTGCGACAACACCCTGGGATAGCATAGTGTATGGTCCACAGTGTAAGCTTAATATACATTAAATAGCAAGGCTACCAGTGAGGTCCAGAGAGAGAAACTAGCTTTTTCAAGTCCCTGGACAGAAAGGAGCAGAGCTAGGATTCAAGTCTATATAAATAGGATATAGCATTTCTTACTCTTTTTTTTTCCCCCTAGAGAAAAAAATTAAGATGCGGATCCAGTTTTGTGGGCAAGGAACAGAAACCCTAGAAGAGGTTAATTGATCGCTTCCTTCCTGGAACTGGCATTGACAGGCAAGGCAAAGGCTGGGAGGAGTCAGGTGTCATCTGCCAGGGCGGGTGGGGCAGGAAAAGCTTGGATGGAGGTGAGGCGATCTGGAAGGGACAGAAAGCAGCACTAGAGGCCCTGGAGCAAGCAGGTCTAGGAGGGCAATGGACCAGACAGTCACCTCGCTGCCCTTCCTGAGCCAGCAGATTCGGGAGGAAGAAATGGGTGGGTGGGTCAGATAGCTCAGGTAGCTGGGGCTTCCAAGGGCCCTTCCTGGTTGTCCAGCATGTGTGGCTCTTCCCAGAATCTTTTGAGCTCACCCATCATGCCAGGCCCTGTCTGAGGCCTCTCCCCTCTCGAAAGAAAACAGGTCCTGCAGAGCTGTAAGAAAAGAAGAGGGGCTGATTTCCCATCCACCGTGGCCGGGCAGCCAGCAATCCAGCTGAAAATTATGTGGAGGTCACTTGTATATCTGTCTTTACCTGCAAGGATGCTGAGTATTATAGATACTGATATATAGATAGATAGATAGATAGATAGATAGATAGATGTAGATTGATTGATAGATGATAGAGAAAGAGGGGAGGGAAGGAAGGAGAGAAAGAAAGGAAGGAGGGAAGGAGGGAGAGAGAGAGAGAGAGAGAGAGAGAGAGAGAGAGAGAGAGAGAGAGAGAGATTGTATGTGTAGAGGAGGGAAGGGAGAGAGAATGCATACATGTCCCACAGCGCATATAGAGGTCAGGTAACAACTTGCAGGAGCTGACTCTTTTTACCATTTGGGTCCCAGGAGTTGAACTCAGATGGTCAGGCTTGGCAACAAGTCCCTTTACCCTCTGAGCCCTCTCGCTGGCCCTTGGAGGATGAGACTCCCTAGCTCAAGAATCTCTGCCCATGAAGACGGTACTCCTATGTGGATCTGTGAAAAGTTATCTCAGGACGTTTTGTTTTCTTTCCTAAAAGCTGCTGGCTACGAAGTCTCTGCCATGTGGAAAAATACGAGGTTTTTATTTTAAACTTAGATCCTGGGGTTGATTTTTCAAGAGTATGCCAAGTCTACGCTCCAAATCCACTCATTCCATCTGACCTGCAAGAACACATCTGCCCCGGACTTGCCCCGCCCGACTTCTGACGGTGGCACATGTCTGGTGCTTTTGATTAAAGAGAAGGGTTTGTTAGCATGTCATGTACAGTATATCAAAGGAGATCAGGCACCCGTCTGCAAGTCAGATGACAAAGGAGTGGTCTGCCTGGGTACAGCTAAGCAGAGGTTGTGAAGCGTCAGCGCGAGGGATGACTCATAATTTGGAAGTGTTCATTAGCAGCGGTTTAGGTAATAATCATGTAGGAGTCCCAGGGTCCTCGGTGTTCAGTGAAGCAAAGCAATTTCCCCAAACATCCATCTGTCCCGAGCGCAGAGGAATTCCGACTAAATTGGAGAACCACCACGGTCAAGGAGGCTCTGCAACATTTGGCAATCATTTCCTAAACTGGGATTTCTCCAGCTGCTCGGTTTAGATGGATCTAGGTTAAGATCAGGGCTTACCTTTAATCAATTCATGATGAAAAGCTTTTGTTTCTGAATAGCAAGTCTGCCCCCAACACCATGCCCTTTGTATTTAAATCAAAATATACATGTTACACACACACACACACACACACACACACACGTAGTTACATACTCTCAGACAGAGATCAGTGGGGCCAGCAGGAAAGCCAGTCTCTTTAACTGTTAATGTATGAAATATTGACTTCCTCCCTGGCCCAACCCTTATATTTTCTGTATGCATCTCATGGGATGTCAGCTGTCCATCTTGGTGCTGAGACAGGGACAGAAATGCAATTTACTTCATGGAGTTCCTTCTAGACCGACTAAGTCCTGACGTCCCACAGTGCACGTTTCAAAGTGCCCTGTGAGAAGCTGCTAGAACGCAGCCTCTAAGACCCCACTCACTGATCAGGGCCCCCATCCTCAAGCACCGATGAGGAAGTCAGCTGTCGGTTAGAAGATAAGACGTTCTCAAGCATAGCATTCTTTACCTATTTCATAGTTCTCCCCCCCACCACCTGTTGCTCCCTCTAACACCCAGTGCTCCCTCCCATCACCCAGTGCTCCCCACCATCACCCAGTGCTCCCACCATCACCCAGTGCTCCCCACAACTACCACCCTGTGCTCCCCACCATCACCCAGTGCTCCCCACCATCACCCAGTGCTCCCCCACTACCTAGTACTCCCACCACCACCCAGTACTTCCCACCCCCCCAGTGGTGCCCCACCACCACCCAGTGCTCCCCACACCACCCAGTATTCCCCACCATCACCTAGTCCTCCCCCACTACACAGTGCTCCCACCACCACCACCTAGTGCTCCCCACCACCACCCAGGGCTGCCCCACACCACCCACCCGGAGAAAATGACTGTTTTCCCTTTAAAAGTCGTTCAATGAAGACTCTTTGGAACTGTTTGTATTGGTCACTCATCAGATCACCTGTTTGTTGAGTGACCATGAGTGCAAAAAACCTACAGTAGATGTATTTCAGAGGAAGTCTTCCACCATGAGTCTTCAGTCACGTGTCCAGTGTGTTTCCTGGCATGGCCTCCTTTAGTAAACAGTCTACCAGGTGGAGTGGCAGGTTCACAGGGGAACCTTCTTGGGCCCAGGGAGAAGGAGCTGCAGAGCAAGGAGATGGAGGGGGTGTTTCCTACACTGGCTCCTAGACAGCCCTATCCCCTCCCCCCAGCAGTATACAGAGGCTCCATCAGCATGGCTGGGGATAAGCTGCCCTCTGCCCCTACAAATGTAATATTGTTTAAAACCAGCTATAGAAAAGCAGAACAGCTTCTGGGGTTAAATCCAGCCTGTTCATGGCGCCTTGGGGAAGCTGCACAGAGAGACACTTGCAAGCTGTCTCCTGTATCTGGCAAGGGCCCGTAGCACAGGGCTGTCTTCCCACCACCTCAGTGATCTCTGACAGGGATGGCTGGGGTGCACTGAGAAGCTGAAACCAGGCACTGCCAAGAAAGCTTGGTCAGTCCGTCCTGCTGCAAAGCCGAGGGTGGGGTCAACAGGGATGCCAAGCCTGCTTCTCACTTATTCAGTGTTGTCTTACACCGAGAAGCCCAGAGGAATTAGCTCCTAATCCAGCCCATCAGAGCTGTGCTTAAAACCAGTCCTCCCATCCCAGGCTCTGACACGCTCCCTTCCCGTCCTGTGCCTATAGCTGGCACCGATTATTTTTCTGTTTGCAAGTCTTCGTGGGTATTTAATAGAAAAGCAGGAGCCGGGAGCCGGCTGCTCTGCCTTTACTCTACTGATCTCCACTAGATCAACCGATTGCACTTAAAAACGCTAACTCAATATTGATTAACAATTTAAAGAGCTTCCAACTTTTGTGGTTGTTTTGTTGTTGTTGTTCTGGGGAGAGATCTATGGGGCTGGGGGGGGGCATTTGTCCATGTGGAGGTCAAAAGTCAACCCTGTGTGTCTTCCTTCAAGAGCCAGCTGCTTGGTTTTTGAAGCAGGGTGTTTCTCTGGCCTGAGATTCTCAGACCCGGCTAGACAGGCATGTCTCTTCTCATCCAGTGCTGGGATTATACACGAACTCCATCTTACCTGGCTTTTCTGCTGAGCATTAAGGGCAGAATGCAGGTCCTTGTGTTTGCTGTTTTTGTGAGGAGTGCATTAAAGACTGAGCGGGGTTTTTTTTTTTTTTTCAGCCCTTGATTTTTTTTTTTTTTTTTGAGACAGAATCTGGATAAATAGCCCAGTCTAACCCCATGCTCAAAATCCTCCTGTCTTGACTTTTCAAGAGCCAGGATATGTGTGCGCCATCACAACCTGCGCTAAGAGCGCCCACCTTAGAAGCCAAAATCATATTCAATGACAAACTAGAAGTAACTCCTCAAGTAAACGGGATTAGAGACCCCTGCTTTCTCCTTTCCTTTGGTTCTCCATCCCTTTCACAATCCCTGAACCTCTACTACAGGTGGGACTCAAGGTCGTAAACAATGAGGCCCTTCTTAGAGGGGTTTACTGCTCAGCAGTTACCATGGTTACCAAATCAGGCTGTTTCTCCTTATGCAATCACCGTGAAGAGAGCAGAAGGAGTAGAGACTGGCGCACCAGTTTGTGTCTGTCGTAATTTTCATCTCTCCCCCACCCCTGCCCGGTGGTGCTTTTGATTAAACCCAGGGTTTCAAATACACTAGGCAAATGCTCTTCCGTGGAGCCACTTCCCCCAGTGCAACTGGTCCTTGTTTTCAGGTGGCTGAATTTCACTCTTTGATTGGTCCACGGGGTAAGGTACACACTGCGGCAGGCAATCCTGTCAAGTACTTACGATGTCTCAAAGACTTTTCCTCACAAGACATATGACAAGCCAGGGAAGACCAGCCCCTCAGCAGGTAATGTGTAATCTCTAAGTCCATCTGAGTCCCATAGGTGCTAAAGTAGCGGTCAGGGGAAAGCCTCCTCCCAAGCATAGTGCCCTGGATTAGCTTCTGTTGCCCTGATAAAGAATCGATGACCCAAAGCCCCTTAAGGAGAAGGGGGTTCCTTTAGCTTACGGTTCCAGATTATAGTGCATCACTGTGGCTAAGTGACGGTGGCAGGAGCCTGAAGCAGCTTTTTACATCACAGCCACAGTCAGCAGCAGACAGTGAGAGTCTGCTCCTTAGAGCTCAGCTAGTTGTCTCTACCCTTATGCACTCCAGGGCTCTGAATCAGGGAATGGGGCTGGGGCTGAAGCAGTCAGGACAATCCCCCCCAGAGACACGCCCACCTGACCTGCACAATCCCTCACTGAGATTCTCTTCCCCAGGCTGTGTCGAGTTGGCCGTCAAATTAACTGTCACTCATTACTATGCCCAAGGCATGTCATGTGCAAAAGGGACAGCCAGGCTGGAACCACAAATATCCCAAGCCAAATATCCTAAAGGTCTTCTCCTTTCCCCTTGGGTTTTATCCCTCTCCTTGTTGCAGCCCCTGACCTTGGAGAGTGTGGTCTTTTTGATGCGAACCCCGTAGAAGGCAAAGAGGGAAGAACAGCCAACTCCTCCGTGATCTCTGAAAAGCCGTTCTCTCGTCCTCCTTTGCTCAGTAGGAATAGCTGTGCTTGCTCCATGAGGCACTGGAGATGAGAACAGACTCAACTCAGGCAGCTTCTGTGCCACACACAGACACACACAGCCACCCTCCAGCACCGTGCTTTTCCCCGACGGCCTTCCCATCCATCCTAAAGACTGCAAGCTGAGTGACCACCTGCCCTGTGTGCCGGGGAGGGTCTGGTGATGCCTCCACTCCCACTCTCATCGGTGTAGCAGCCTTGGGATCTGGAATCCTAAGACAACCAGGACAGCCGGGCTGGTTGACTGACCCAGTCCCCTCGTAACACTTCTGCTGTAACCCAATTCATTATCTGGGACACAAAGGGAGAGGACTTCTGGAAAATGCAAACGCTTTCCCGCCACTCTGCCAGGACTCTTGGAAGAGATCTCACCCATCCTTTGGAGGGCCTGGCATGCATACATGAAGGCGACCGTTTTGTTACCGTGGGAGAGAGCAGGTTGGCTTGCGGTGGTGTTTCCAGAGAGGATGGAGTCAGAGCAGAGAGATTAAGAACGCTGTTCATCACTTGCTCACACAAGCCAGCAAAGCAGCAGCACAGCCCACCCGGCTCCTTCTGCTCTTCAGGACCTAAGAGTTCGTAAATCTCTTTATTATCTGAGGTCTTCTGAGTTGGGCTTTCTATTTCTTGACCCTGAGCAGAGATTAAACAGACAGAGTCCCTTTCCTGGAAAAGGGAAAGAGGAGCCAGTTGCTCTCTGGGCCACCACACACCTCCAAACCACCACCCCCACTCTTTTTGCAAAATAAACACAATGGATAAAGATGATTATTGAGCAAACACATTATGAATTTAACTCTAAATTAGGAAGTTGAAATGATAGTCAGACCCCATGGGCACCAGGAATCCCTCCCCCAAATACATACATCACTTAAAGGACTGTGCCTGGGGCACAGACAGAAGGAAGCAGAGGCATGATTGTGTTAGCCTGGGCTACCTAATCTTTGAACAAGTTTATTTTCCCAGCCTTTGACACTCTCACAACAATGTTCCATTTGCTGTAAGTTTGGCCTTTTTAGCAACAGCCTTCCTGTCACACGGCACCCCAGCTCCTAACAATGGGGGGGAGTGTCTCAGGAGGTCCACAGTCACGTAAGATGACTTCCCACCCTGGTACCACAGCCTACCCACCACGTGTATCTTCCACACCACAGTCCGTGCCAGAGCCTCACAGCAGACTTAAAACATTTAAGCTCCAGGATCCAAGATAAGTCTTTTTTAAAATAAATAAAGATAAGCCAAGACATGACTGCCCACTTGGATGTTTCTCCGGCCTTGGTTCTTTTATCTTCTTTGGCTGCGAGAAGGAGCTGCATGTTGAACCTGAATTTGAACCTGAGTGTGCTTGGTACGGCTCCAGAAACATCGGGCCCACAGGTCCTCCAGAGCACGGAGGGGTGTGCTTCCCTGACAAGAAAGAATTCCAGGGGTCCTTGAGAATCCTGGGGTTATCAGAGGCCTCTGCAGTCACAGCAGGGGAGGCATCCAGATAACTTCAGCCGGCTCTGTGCCTCCCTGGTCTGCACTTGCAAACTGGAGCTAACATGGGGCTCCCAGACTCTTCCAGAAAGTTCTGAGGTGGAAGTGCTTGCAGCAAGACAGAGATACGAAAAGCCTCCATTAGACAGCTGCTTCAGGAGAGGCTCTCAACCACCCTGTGTGACACGGTCACAGGCCCTGTCTATAGTCCCCAGAGTCCCTTCCTTCTTGCAGCCGTGGGTTGGTGGGTGTCGCAACATTTATGCAAGACCCAGATGCCTTTGTGCTAGCCCCCAAATGCCTTCCATGACTGGACAATTGGTCTCTCTGGAAACCTGTGAAAGCTTTGGAAGGTGGGGTCCACTTGGAGGAAGCGGGTGACTCGGAAGAGGTGGGCTTTGTGGTTTATAGCCTGGCCCCGTTTCCTGCTTTCATAGAGATGGGAGTGAACAGGTCTTGTGTTCTACTTTGACACTACTCTCAAACCATGGCAGCTCACCATGATGAACGGCACCTTCAGACCAGGAGCCAAAATAAACCTTCCTCCCTGGAGCTGCTTGTCGGATATTTTATCATCGACAGCAGCAAGGACTGCACAGGGCTGGTCCTTCTCAGAGAGCACTTCCAGCTACGCCCCAGCCTCAGCTCCATCTTCAGTTTCTGCTCTGCAAACAGAGCTATCCAGAATATAACGGCACAGTGTGGTGCTCTGTGCACAGAAAGATCGCCTACTGCCGGCCACTCCTGCCGCTCTATCTGTGCCCTTCCCTGGTGGACCGGCACAAAGCACTGTGTGGCCCTTGACGCCAAGCAGTCATCGTCAATCCCCTTCTTAGTCTCTCCCATCGATGCAGAGAGTTGTGAAGAGGCCCGGGGACAGTGATGGGAAGCAGTCCCCACTCAGGTTTCTGTGTGATCCCTAATCCATGACCAATGCCACCCATATCTCTACCCGGTAACTCTGGCAAAGGTTTCCTCTCTTGCTGTCACACTGTTCAGTGGCTGTGTTCTGATCTCCTTTTGTGGGAGACCAGTTGTTGGGTTCAGACTGGCAGCTGCTGTGCCCAGGGCCTGGCTGCATCTGATGGTACCTCCCCGCTCTCTGCAGCTGGGCCAGGTGAACCGAAAGAACTTCGGGACCTGCAGACAAGCTGTCACATAGCTAGTTCCTCAGAATTGAAACAAACCTGTGTTCATCTCTTCCCTGTCCTGCGAGTTACCGCCCATAATGAATGACAGGGAAGTCAAGGCAATTGGAGCCAGATGCAACTGGTCACACTGCAGTAGCAGAAGAAGGGGTGAATGAGTGCTCAGCTCAGGGTCCCCACAAAACAGCTGAGGATCTTCTGTGAGGGTGGGGTTACATCACATCAATTAAAGCAATCGAGATAACACCCCCCCCCCATAACATACACTATGGCCCTTCTCCCTGATGATCCTAGGTTTTGTCAACAATGAGGCACCAAGCATCTCGATTACCTCCTGGAGAGAGGGATGCTCCTAAAATTGGGGAAGCTAGGGAAGTTAAAGGTTAGGGAGCTCGTGTCAGCGACTAAGATTCCCAAGGCTCCTCCCCACAGCTACTAAGCAGTTAATCACTGCTGATTGGGGGCGAGGGGAGACTGCAGTGGAGCCACCTGCAGAGCTGCAGGGATGCAGCTTTTGTGACCTGTCACTCACACTGGGGCAGGCCTTTGCGTCACCCACGCTCCTGTGAGTGACTCAATGACCTCATGAGTTCCCCGCTAGAGGTGCGCAGAATCAAGTCTCTGGTCCTTAGGGCCCTATCTGGAATGAAGAGGTCTGCTTCCATTCTTCAGGGAAAAGTCCCATAAGTGCCTTAGCGTCCCTTTGCAAGGCCAGTCGTGTGCTCACGGCTTCAGCGCCAGGCAGAATGACTTTGGATGCTTCGTGGCCAGTCGAATTCCAAAATCTAGCCCCAGCTCCCACCCACATGCTCTCACCAACACCTTCACAGCTAATCTTTAAGGTCCTCTGGCGTGGCACGTGTTTCTGTGTGACTCTTTGATTAAATTCTATTGGCACCAAGAGACTTGGAGGCCAGGTCTGATTTTGCTGCCTTCTATGCCCTGAAACAATTCTAACACCTAGAAGAGGCCCCATTATCTGCAGAACGGTTAACTCAGTGGAGAAATGGATGATTTTCCTACCGCACTAGAGAAAATTAAAACAAGACATTTTTTAAAGGAGAACGCTGAGATGTGCTCAGCAACCTGGGGTCTGAAGGAACCATCAGGGGTCAGGCTTTAATGCTCTGGGACTTCTGGGACTTTCGGGCAGATTGCCTGTTATCTGAGGATAAAATTAGGGTCCACTACGCAGGGGTATTGTGAGGATGAACCACATGCAAAGCGATCTAAGCAGTGCCTGGCCCCGGCAAGCACTCAGCCTCCAGTAAGAGGCTCTTTGGTAAGAGACGGCTGATAGGAGAGTAAAGTTGAGAACGTTCCAATAGAATTTTCCAATAGAATTTCTATTTTTGCTTCAAGTACACAGTGAGTTATCTGCAGGTGACGGGAGAGAAGATTGAGATCACGATTACAAAACAAGAGCTGCAGGGCCAAGTGGAAGGTCCAGCTGAAGCGGACCATGGGTCTGGAAGAGCACCAACTGGCAGAGTTGAATTCCTCCAGCAACTGTCATCAGCCCAAGAGAAGGGGTGGGGTGAGGACCTGGGTTCTTCCATGACTGGAGTTTGCAAGGAAGCACTCTCAGAATAAAAACTAAGCAGGATCCTGGCAGAAAACTTAGACCCGGTCCATGCAACAAATTTAGGCTACAGCGAAGGTAACACTTCAAACAAGAACCTAATTATTCTTCAGTACACGAGAATGAGGCTATTGCACGGCTCTTACAGGGAAAAATAAAATGAGTTTTGCTAGTTTAGACTCACCAATGTAAATTATGTATTCATTAAAGTTGAGGGTGAGAGAAAGTGAAGCCAACAGTAGATGGCAATGCCCATAACCTTAGCATCGGGGAGGACACTGAGCGTAACGACCAATTCAGAAACCATAAGGCAAAGTGACTAGAGGAAGTTTAAAACTTCAGTGTGCCAGGAAAAAAAAAAACCCATGGAAGTACATTCTGAGAGAGGGAACTGGGAGAAGACACTTACAGCAAAATTAACAACAACAACAACAAAAAAAAGGATTTCTAGCTTCAACGTAAAAAAAGTGCTTTCCAGTCAGCGAGAGATGGGTGCCCTAGACAAAGGATATACATAAGCATTTACTAATGAGCAAACGAAAATGGTTAGGAAAACCAGCAAAATATTAATCCAAAGAGTCCAATTTAAATCTGTGAGGAAAGGGTTAGTTAGTCAACAATGCTGAAAAGCCCAGGGTGGTATTGCACACCTTTAATGCCAGAGTTCTGGTGGCAGAGGCAGGTGGGTCTCTATGGGTCCCAACCTGGTGTACCTAGTGAGTTCCAGGCTAGCCAAGGCTACATATTGAAACCCTGTCTTAAAATGATGAGGATGGTGGTGATGGTGATGATGATGGTGAAGTTGATGATGATGGTGGTGGTGGTGATGATGATGCTGGTGATAATAGTGATGATAAAACTGAACAGACTGTTGAAAATTTTAATTGGATACTTCATTAAGGCTGCAAGAGAAATGTAAGAATTAAGGGTTTAAATTTAAATGAGGAAATTACAGAAGTTCACAGGGAATATGTATTTTTAAAAGATGATGCTACGCAAAAGGAGACAACCACAAAATTTTACTAACAGAAGAGTCCACTTTCCTGAAATGACTTAACAGTCAGAACCATAGGGCCAGGGGAGTGAAGGGCAGAAGTTACTGTTGAAAGTTACAGTGTTCCAGTCCTACTGAAAGAAGACATGTCAAGACAAATGATGTTTATGGTTGTGTGACATTATAAATGTGTTTAAATATCACCCAAAAGCTGGGAATGGTGACTCACACTGTAATCCAGCACCTGGGAGGCTGAAGCAACAGGACCATGAATCTGAGGCCAGCCTGAGCGGCAAAGTGAAACAAGTGCACACACTTAAACCTACACATTTACACACGGTATAGATAAATACATTCTATTTAGAATCACCCACTGTACACATAAACGGTGAGAATGGTAAATTTTGTGCTCTGTGTATTTTACCACAAAGATACTGGGGAATGGGTTGAGATGAAATAGAAAATTATGTCCTTATGGGGGAAATCTTTCATGTTGTAACTCACACAACTTCGACTACAAAAAATTTAAAATTTCAAAAGGTAATATATATTCAAAGTCAAAAGACAAACAAGGTTAAAATCTTCACAGCAGAGTAAGCAGGGGTTCCTAGTAATGCATAGAGAACTACAGCTTCCATGACAAGATTCTTCCCTTTTTTTTTTAAAAAAAAATTGTTTTGGTTCTTTGTTTTGTTTGGATTTGGTTTTTTCTCTTAAATTTGGTTTTGTTTTAGGGGGAGGCTGCAAGGGCAGAGAATGGGTGGGAGGGGAAAAAGAGATAAGTGGGATCAGAATCCATAATGTGAAACCCACAAAGAATCAATCAAAATTTTAAAAAGAGGCCGGGCGGTGGTGGCGCACGCCTTTAATCCTAGCACTGGGGAGGCAGAGGCAGGCGGAGCTCTGTGAGTTCGAGGCCAGCCTGGGCTACAAGAGCTAGTTCCAGGACAGGCTCCAAAGCTACAGAGAAATCCTGTCTCGAAAAACCAAAATAAATAAATAGATAAATAAATGAATAGAAAAGAAAAGAATTTCAGAAAAGCAAGGAGCAAGTGTTCAGTGAAGGACACAAAGGCTGCGCAGAAGAAATTTATGTAAAATGAAAAGATGTTCAGCTCAGTCTTGTGAACAATCAAGAGATAGAAATTTAAATCTTGCTAAAAATTAATTAAATACTCCGAGAATAGCAAACCTGGCATGGGTGTGGGGAGATGGAACCGGCCACATCTCATGTGTGGGAATGTGATTTGTACAATTTACCTGTGTTTATCAAAATCTTTCAAAATGTCACCATTTGACCAGTCGTTTTCTTCCTAGAATTTGTCCCAAGGAAGTCATCACGTCCCTCTCCACAGAGCTGTTAGTGGCTGCTTGAAGACCTCATAGCTAACGGATCTAAGCAACCTTTACGTTGAATACAGTGATTGGTCAGATGATTGTTGGCAGACAACATCTCCCACACATCTCAGGATACCCTATCAGCTACTGCCCCTGCCTCAGTGGCTCATGACTACTTGCCCAGCCTCTCTTCCTGGCTTCCCACAATCTCACTATGCTATTTCTGGGTAGAGAGACCAGCCACACAGGGGGCTCATTTTCCTTAGCCCCCCCTCCCCCTCCCTTGGGTCTGCTACAGCCAAGCCACTTGAGGGCTCATCCCCCACCGTGGCAGTGACACTGTGACCACAGGGACCGACCAGATAGAATGCAGGCCCCAGGACACCATCTCCTGGAGTTCCCATTAGCAGTCCCCCTAAGTGGGGCCCATATGTCCAAACTCCATGAACCCTCATCTGAAATGTCCCCCTGCATGTCCTATTCTTGTTACACTCTGATACTTACTTGGATCTCTTCTGGATCAGGACCGTAGCTCCCAACCCCAAGGATGTTCTTCATACCTGCATGTAGCCTTACTATGGACACATTACAGGGTCCTGACCAATCAGAGCATATTGCTCCTGACACCTTCATATCCCTTCCCTCTGGTCCTCTATCATCATCCCCTACAACCGCTAAAGAGGGCCCTCCAGAAAGAGGAGAGCAGGGCCACTAGGGTGACTCGCATCAGAGGTCTCTCCCACCCGTGGCAGGGTACAAAAGTTGATTGTTTCCCTGGTGTGCAAAGGACATGGTTACTGAGCAGCGAACGCCCACAGTACATCGTCCGCCCCAGCTCCTCTCCCAGCAGATCCCCTGGCATAGGGGTTCTGCTCATCCCTCCCCACTATGGAGACACTCATTTTGTGGCGAATACTCACATTCTTGAGCTAGGAGTCACCTGCTAACTGTATCTTCAAATATGGTCGGTTTTGCTCTGTGAAGCATTTTCTCTTATAAGAGGCTGTGCACTCCGGTGGGTGGCCCAGGGACGCCTTCTGACCAGACCTTCAGGTCTCAGTTTCAGCAACAATTCCGTCAAACACTGAAAGAGAGGGAGCGAGATGGAATGTTTAGGGACCACTCTTCAGAAAAGCAGGCTTGTCTGCTGCAGACAATGCTGCCACCACGTAAGCTTGCAGAGAGACAGCCGCCCTCGCTGCAGAAGGTGGTGACTCTCTGTGCTGTCTGCGGTGGCGGTCCCGAAGGGCAGGGTCTGGCACTGCCTGGCAATGACTGCCTGAGGTATTTGGTGAGTCCCAAAACCCAAGGACTGGGGAAAGGGCGGGGATGTCTTCAGTTAGTGTTTAAGGGACAGGAAATTCCTAGTGGCAAGATGACCTCATGCTGACAGGGCTGGGGCGAGCCGACCTGCCCCAGGCTCAGCTGGGATGCCATACCTAGTCTCAGGATGAACCAAGTCCACAGACCACTGGTTCTTCCGAGGAGGGCAGGGCCCAGGAGACATCTCCAGATTCTTAGAGAGATAAGAATCTCTCAGGTCTGGGAGCCCCATTCCCACACAAACAGGCAGCCCCTGGTTCAGCTTTCCCTATGCACCCGTCCCTGTGGGTACCAAGGTACCAGACCCCACTCCCAGATGTCTATCTATAAGAATATTCCATTCTAAGACCAAATTCACTTGAATGATTCCTTCATCTTGGATAGAGCGATGAAGGGGAACTCAAGCAAGTCGGGCTGGCTGTCCTTAGGAAGGGGATTTGGACTAGAGGCACTCACTGCCTTGCAGCAGGAAGCCAGGCAGAGGGAGGGGCAGGCAGCAGTAGATAGCTCTGGTCAAACTGGCTCATTTCCTTACCTTGGACCTGGATCAGGATGTGGGGGAAGGTGGGCTGCAACTCTGTGAGACCCTGTCTAGGACATCTTTGGATTGGGGATTCACCCTCTGAGACTGAGGGCTGCAACCACAGGCCAGGGCCAGGATGGAGCACAGTGATGCAAGCGTGAAGGATCTTGCTCTGCCTCGGACAGAGTGTCCCAAGGATGGCCAAAGGGAAGAGGGCTCCTGAGGGGGTGGTTTGCTCTCTGCTGAGTGCAGGCTCCTCCTGGCGCTCATTCCCTCAGCACAGGTGCCATTCACATTCCTTGGTCATTAATAAAAAAAAAAAAAAACCACTGATACCTGCCATGCAGCACCCAGGTGGTGAAGAGAACATTATGACTCAGACAGAATCTATGCCCTCGGGACACTCCCAGCCCACTGGGGAAAATAGACAAAGAGAGATGTCATCCCAGGAGGGGGCTGTGTAGGGACAGGATATTCACACAGAGGAAAGGCACAAAGGACAGGGCTGGGTGAGCCCAGGAGACATCACCCAGGGCTTAAAAGTGGAACTCAAGTTCCAGGCAGATCTGGGCTTGAGTGTCAGCCCCACCCTAACGTAACACTGAGAAAGTCATTTAACCTGAGCTTGGGATCCTGGAGCGCCAAAAAGACATGAGAATGTTCTTCCGGTGGTGTGGTGTGGAGGTGACATTCCTGGGCTTTCCATTAAATGCTCAGCTAGGTGCCTGATGCCAGAGAGGGGCGTATTGCTAAGGTGATAGAGGAGGCTCTGTGGGACCAAGTGGCGGGGGCTGGGACTCTTGGCGGTAGAGGTAGAGGCTAGTGTAGCAAGGCTGTGTGTGCAGAGAGGGAAGCTAACACTGTTGCTTTCACAACTCACGGAGTCTGTCTCTCACAGGAAGGGAAAGAAACTGATGAGGAAAATGGGGTCTGAGGGGTGAGAGTGAAACCATTGGGAACAATCATGCTGGAGGCAGGTGCATAACCTATCAGGAGGAAGTACCAGAAGTGACAGGTCTGTCAAAAGACCAGCGGGGCTAATATTCTGGGGTCGAGCTAATATTCTGGGGTATGCGTGTATACTCATGGAGCAGGGGCTCACACGCACGCACGTGTCGATGCATGCAGAGACCATAGGTCAAAGCCTTCCTCAACCACTCTATGTTTTGAGATAGGGTCTTTCACTGAACCTGGACCTCCCCAGCTCAGCTAGATTGGTTGGTCAGCAAGCCCTGAATTTACACCTCCCAGCTCTGGGATCAGTGTGCAATGTCACACCTGCCTTTTTTCTTTTTAAGTACTAAGGATCAAACTTCAGTTCTCATGCTTATGTAGCAAGCACTTTGTGGGCTGAGACACACACACACACCCAACACACACACACACACACACACACACACACACACACTCATTAGCTAATATTTTAGTGCATCAGTCAGCAGAGCTGGTGGGGGCCTGGAGGAGATGGGCTGAGAGAGAATCCTCCCGAGCCTTTTGTCAAAGAAGTTGGCTATCAGTTCTCACACTTGGTACCCAGCCTGGTTACAGAGATATCATCCACTAGATAGTCTTAATTCTTTCTCCTTTTAAGAATTCTATTTATTTATTTTTTGCTGTGGCAGACAGGAATGCCACAGTACACACACAGAGGTCAGAGGATAACTTTCCAAAGTCAGGATCAACCCCGGGTCATCAGGCCGGGCAGCAGGGACACACTATCCACTGAGCCATTCCTGGATGCTAGTCTTTAAGTGTGCGAGTGGAGAGACAGGGGAAAGGAGACCAAGTTCTAAATTTGTGAGGAAAAGCGCTGGGAGAATTGTTGCAGATTCTAGACATCACTTGTTCTACTCACTGCTTTTAGAGATGAAAGGCTCCACTGCAGCCTCAACCTCAGGACAAGAACCATGACTTGCCTGGCCCACTTAGAGCAATCAGCCAGTGTACTGTTGTGTCCAGCTGAACATGTCCTAACTGGCACACACAGCAGTCAGCATGGACGGACCTCGGGGACTGTGGAGTGTGACCTCTTGTTAGCTGGGGAGGCTGCCAGCCCCATTGACATTTACATGGGTCCTGGAGTCCGAACTCTGCTCCTAACATTTAAATAGAACTGAGCCATCGCCCTAGCCCTTCACTAGTGGTTTTCTAGAGCTTCAATCACTCGTCCATAGGAAGGCGCAGCATCTCCCTTCCACATGGACAAGGGACTGTGCAGGCTAGGGATACCACACTGCCATCAAGGGCAGCAGGCATTAAATGCCTTGTTCTGTTGAGGGTGCAGGAGGAGGTAGGGAATCATGAGCAGATTTGTTCCTTGCACCTCCCAGCAAGCCTTGCTGGTAGTGGCTACTCTCCCTGGGAACCCTCTGGGCTCTCAAGATTGAACTGCACATTGATGAGACTGCTATTGAAATGTAGACAGAAGTTTCTGTCCTGCCCAATCCCGCAGCCACTCAGTTTCTGTCCTGCCCAATCCCTCAGCCACTCAGTTCCCAACAAAACACGCAGAAGCTTATTTTAATTATAAACTGCTTGACCTTTTAGCTCAGGCTTATTATTAACTACCTCTTATAACTTAAATTAACCCATAGTTCTTATCTATGTTAGCCATGTTAGCTTGGTACCTTTTATCAGTGAGGCATTCTCATCTTGCTTCCTCTGTGTCTGGGTGGCAACTTTAGCCTGAGCCTTTCCTCTCCCCAGAATTTTTCTAGTCTGGTTGCCCCACCTATACTTCCTGCCTGGTTACTGGCCAATTAGCATTTTATTAAACCAATACAAGTGACAAATCTTTACAGGGTACAAGAGCGTTACTCCACAGCAGGAAAGTCCTTTCTTTGCCCTGTTACTGTCGTGATTGGTTATCCTTTGTACCTGAGGGTACAGATTTAGATCCATACTGGCTGCATGTTCAGCCTTCGCTCCTGTTGAACTTAGAGAACATTAGAGGTATAAAGGGAATGCACTGTATTTTCTGATTATTTGAGTATTTGGTTCAAATTTCTCACATATACACACACATATACATACACCTCAAGTCCCCTAACCATTCCAAACTTTGGAAATTTGCTGCCCATCTGATCATTTTAATTGGACTTTTGGCAATGCCTGCCAGGTAGGGGTGTGTGTGTTGTGTGTGTGTGTAATGGGGAAGTACATTTGATTGATTTAACTTTGTGAAGGACCAAAGTTCCCAGGGACCATCTATCAGTCCAGATGAGTAATGTACTTTTAGGAGGAACAGCTGAAGTCCTAACCACAGAGTACTTCTCCCAAGGGCTCTTGGGACTCCCTTACTCCCTTCTCGTAGACTAGAAAGCTGCCTTGGTGTCTCAAGCCAGCCCACCATAGCATCAGTAGGACACAGCACAGTGACAGACATCTGGTGGGGTCCTCAGCCACCTTTAAGGGATGGATAAAAGTTGACCTCGAGTTTATTTAGTGTTGATTGAGTCTGTGGTTAGAATTCCTTGCTTTTAGGATAAAGCATATTAATGATAGCTAATAGAGTTGTAGACAGTGTGCTTTGACTAAGATAGATGAATATTAATTATTTAAGTCCATATAAAGAACTACAATCAAGCCAAGTAGAGTAGGAATTGGAAAGCATCTTGCGGATATTTAAGAGGAGGTCAGGGCTGACCTGGGGGAGGCTAGTTTCAGTAGGACTTGAGAGAAGTCCAGTAGCTAAGGGCTGGGAAATAAACTGAGAACCCAAAATGGAGAGAGCCCTTTGAGAGCGCTTAATTGCGATGGGACAGTGTGATGTCTTCAGGCACCTGGCAATTGTTTACTGCCCAGCCCCAACCTCATACCTAAAATAACAGTAAAATTGGTCTATCACAATGCACCCAGAGAAAGCACCCTGGGCCAGCACTTTCAGCTCAATTGCCTTTCAGCAGAGCAGAAAAAAAAAAAGCAACAAAAAAATCCCTCACTACCTGGGGATTCCTGACAGACCTATCCAATGCCTGAAGAAATGCCTATGAGAACATTATAAAGTTTAGTACGATTTCCTCTTAAAATCCAGAGGGATTCTGATGAGGAAGGAATGTTCTAGTACTCTCAATTAGGCACAGGTGTGATATGGCTCAAATGCCCCATAGCAATATGGGTGGAGCCAAAAGAAAATTTCCCTCCTCTCCTCACTGAGGTGAGGCAGCCAGACTGCCAGGATGCCAGAAGTCTGGGATCTGATCCTGGAGCAGCAGCCTAGCTAGGACAGCAGCCTACCTGGGGCAGCAGTGTACCTGGCAGGCAGAGACCCCAGATCAGACATAAAGGAGGTTGGCTGCTACAGAAAGAGAGACATGAGCCATGGCTGATCCCCTCTGACAGGGACCTTCGCTTTGGCACCTGCAGAAGCTCTGTGTCATAGCAATGCGCTCTAATTCTAGCTGAAGGGAGCCCGAAGGACCCACAGTGTCCATCTGAAGGGTCTTGCCTTCCAGTTTCCCTATACCTAAGCTCAGCTTCTCTAGCCTTGGGTCGAGTGCTTTTCACACCAAATGTGCTCAGCAGAAAACACGGGTCACATTTCCCATCAGATTCCCCCCTCCCCCCCACCCCCCCACCC
>NW_026067965.1:1995169-2092685 GCF_014885135.2 Alexandromys fortis
TGCCTATCTAATTGAAATATATCTCTATATATCTAGAAAATCTAATTAACATGACTACAAGCTTAACTATTAGCAATGATTATCCATTAACAACCTATATTTCCTAATTATACATTACATTTTAAATGAACTACACAATCACAATACCTTAATCAAGATCAAAAATACATATACATATAACAAAATTGCCAGGAACCCAGGGCTTCATGTCTGCTCTCACGCAGTCTTTAGAATGCCTCCTTGTCTAAATACGAGTGTGTAAAAGCACAAAGAGACTAACAGGAACCCTTCCTGGGAATGTGAGAGATAGCAGATTTATCATTAAATAAAAGTCTCAGTACTGACATGTCCTCTTCACCTAGCACTCCCGTTAGCATCCTTCTTAGACCAGCCCACCTGGGAGACAGGAGCGTGTGCTGCCGTGAGTTCTTCCTCATGCTGGGAGGCAGTATAATAAGGTGGTCTTAAAATGTAGCTAGACCTGGGTTGAGTCCAATCTCCAGCACCCACGCCCCCCCCCTCCCCGCCAGGCAGGTGTCCCTGGAAGTCGCCTCATCTTTGAGGTAGTTGCTTCATTGTGCAATGGTGTTGACAGCCTCCAGTTTGCAGCTGGCTGGCTTACCTGAGATACCATAGCGGTACCCACCGCAGCGTCTAGCACTTGGACAAGGGTGTTAAGTGGATGTGCTTTCTCTAAGCAGAAAGGGGCTCCGATGGGTGGCTGGACCACACACGAGGCTGACTGGGCTTCTACACCATGGAGCAGAGGCGGAGGCAGATGGCGCGGTGTGGAGCAGAACAGAGGGGGTTCTGGGAGGCGTTTTGAGGATTCCACGGGCTTGGGAAGGGAGAGGGGCAGGAGACGCTGGTGCGGAATCACGCAGGCTTTGCCTTCCAGATGGCAGAAGCTCCACCTCCATCAGGGAGAACTGTCTGGAATGTGGAAAGGTCAGGAACTTTGTGGGGGGAAAGTGGTTGTGTCCTTTTGGATTTTGTACTGTCTGGGGGGTGGGTTAGAAGGACTAGGTGAGTCAGACAGAACCAGGCTTGGCTTACAGCCGTAAACCTTACTAGTTGAAGGGTAGAGGCCATTTTATACTGAAGCAGGAAGACAAGGACATCTACCCGAGGAACACTTGTGAGACAGGGCAGATGAGGCACCTGCCCCAGTCATACCAGGGTGCTTGGGCACTAGAGGGACAGGAAGCCCTTGGGTCATGAAAGCAGACACCCAACACTTCAGAAAAATGTGAGCTTCATCATGGCTTTACCCAAAGTGGAAAGAGGACACTAAAGGCAGTGTTTTAACTGATCCTGATGAGCACGGGTTTGAGCCAGCTCTTGTGGAGGTCCTCTCCATAGCTCCAGCAGTGGAAGCCCTTGGCCAGGTAGAAGGGAAAGTTCCAGTCGTTTCTTCCTCATTTGCTTTCTACCACGCTTCCCACCTAACTCCCCTTCTTTTTTTTTTTTTTTTTTTTTTTTTAGTTTTTTGAGACAGGGTTTCTCTGTGGCTTTGGAGCCTGTCCTGGCACTAGCTCTGTAGACCAGGCTGGTCTCGAACTCACAGAGATCCGCCTGCCTCTGCCTCCCAAGTGCTGGGATTAAAGGTGTGCGCCACCATCGCCCGGCATCCAACTCCCCTTCTTCATTGATGGTCACTCAATGTCTATGTTTGTCTTGTCTACACTTCAGTCAGCCGACTATGCTCTGTCCACTTCTCCTCCACCGGGGCTGCCCTGGCCAAGGTCACATGGGGACCCCAGCCTCTTCACACATCGCTCTCCCTTCCTCTGGCCAGGGTGTTGTCCCTGTCTCATTCAGGAAGCATTTATCACACACCCACTCTCTTCAGGTGACGATTCTGTAACTGCTTCCTTGCTCCTTCAATTTCCCAGCCCCTCTTTCCTTCCTCTTGGGTCTCTCACTGGCGTCTTTCCTCCAGTCCCTGCTAAAATGGTGTTCCAGCTCTGCCCCCTTCTTCCCTCAGAGGATAGATTCCTTCCAAGGCCACTGATCAGATCCGGGCCTTTCTGCGCTCATGACCTCATTGTCTGCTTCCAACAAGGTTTTTAGGCAGACTCCTAGGTACTTCACACGCCATCTGTTCAAGGCAGAGCTACTTCATAAAGGGCCCAGGACCCCAACCGCACACACAGTGATGCCAGGACCCCCTCGTCCTCCAGTTCTGCCCCCCTAGTCTTCTGCCTTCTCTCCAGCCAAGGGTTCTCAAGCTGCTTGTTTCTGCTTGTTTCACTGTTGAGTTGAATCCTACTGCTCCTTGTCCCAGGATTAGGAAAGAGCTTCAGAGATCCCTAGTTACCTCGATAGAAATGAAGACTCCCCTAGACCCACCTGGAACAGGTTAAATCAGACCGCAGGAGGAAGGCCCTGGGATTGTATGTGCCTGTGGATTTCTCCAGGTGATGGGATGTCCTCCTAAACTGGGAACAATAAAAACATTCTGGACACATTAGGAGCAACGGTTGGCAAGATTTAAAGATCGTCTGGGGATGGAATGCAAGGGAGAAGGGAAGGAGAGCACGCTACAAACCCAGCCTGGGGATGGCATAGCAGGCAGCGAGCCTGGAATGGAGGTTTGCGGGCGAAGTAATTACCTCAGTTGTTAGGGCTACAGTTTGACTAGCAAAAGAGGCTGGAATCAAAACACAGGAGTCTTTTCTGAAATGATTTGTTTCGGTTCAAAGCTATCTTTTATTCTCATCCTGTAACAGGGTGTTGGAGCCCATCCTGTTAGCGCTGTAAACCCAGGGAAATGATCTTACAAAAAAGCTGGGCCCCTGTCAGAGTTAGCTACTCAAAACGGGCGAACATCTGAAGTCAAATTAAACCCTGGGCTTAAAAAAGGCCGCGGCTTAATTAGCTCTCCAACTTATCAGCACATCTCTTTCTTTAAGTATTTTCTAGAACAATTATCCCAATTAATATTTTAAATATGAATGGGAGAGTTACCCCTGAACTTTCACCTACCTCCCACTTGCCAGAAATAGTCGAGTCTTCTGGGAGAGTCTTTTTCAAATGATTTCTTACACAGACACAGTTCTTTGTATTTTAAAACCGCACAACAGGGCACATGGGAGATTTCTACCTCGGGTGGAATCAGGGCCACTGGCTTTGAAATGCAAGATTAGAGAAGAGGGCTCCGCTTCTTAATTGTTTATACTGAGTTAATCCGATGAAATCCGAACCTTGAAATTAAAGTTCAGACTCACCATGGATCTAGCAAAATAGAAAAGCATCGCAGAAGCCAAGGTGTGAAGTTCCAAAAAGAGAATTAGAGATAAGTGGTAACCGAACCCCTGGTGATTAAAGAGCCCTCTATTGTGAGCCAGGAGCCAACCCTGCTGATGTTAACATCTGTATTTCAAGACTTACGCCTTATAGATATGAAAGTATTTAAATTTGCTGTCACATTCCGCATAGCCTTAAATCAGCAGAGCCTGGGGTTTTGCCATGACCAAAACCAAATGTTATTTTCGAAAGCAAAGAGCTGCAGGATCAGGGAAGTGTCAGGCCATTCATCAGCAGGAGGAGGACACCATGCAAAAGACAAAGTGATGCTTCAGGGCCCATGGGGACTTAACCCTTTAGGAGGAGAAAAAACATCCCTGGGTTCATACCTTGTCCTCAGTTTGAGGAACACCTGGGATCCTAAATTGTAATTTAGCAGCCAGAGGTTGGCAAGCTCTTCAGAGCTAGTCATTTAACTGGTTGGGGGGGGGGGCGGGGGAGGAATGGCAGGGAAAATGGGCCCAGGTCAGAGGTGGTGCTAGAGTACTTCTGTGCACCCCAGGTTCCTTCCCCGAGGTAAGACCTTCTGCTAGAGTCTTCCATGCCTGTGAAGACTTGGAAGTCAAACAGAAGCAGTGGTAACTTTTGAAATCACTACCATCATTTACAGCGAGACATGCCCAAGCCCAAGAAATTGCATCTATGATCTCCAGTGTTAGGATCAACCTAAATTTCAATTTTTAAACTAAAAAAAAAAAAAGCATCTCACGGATGCACAATTTCCATTTTGAAAATTTCAGCTGCGTGCATGGGTATGGGTAGATGATACAGCTCACGACAGTAGGACGTAATTCACTAACAATGCCTGAGGAGAGCTGAGGAGATGGCTCAAGTGAGAGAGGGCTTTCCTTGCAAGTTCCAGGAGTCTGAGCCCCAGAACCCACATCAGAAGTCAGGCCCGTGGGCGGTGGTGGCACACGCCCTTAATCCCAGCACTTGAGAGGCAGAGGCAGGCGGATAACTGAGATTGAGGCCAGTCTGATCTGCAGAGTGAGCTCCAGGACAGCCAGGGCTACACAGAGAATCCCTGCCTCAAAAACAAACAAGAACAACAACAACAAACAAACAACAACAAAAAGGAAGCCAGACTTGGCACTGCGCATGGTGCCTCTGTAATCACAGCACTGGAGAGGTAGAAACAAAGAGATTCCCAGGGCTCTCTGGCCGGCCAGCCTAGCAAATCAGCAAGCTCTAAGTCATGAGAAACCCTGTCTCAGAAAACAAATCAGACAGCACCAGAGGAACAACACACACAGTTAAACCCCAGTTTTCACGTGTATGTGTACCCCACATACACACAAACATAACTTTTTAAATTTTGTGTGAAGAACCTTTGATATGTGGATCTCCTTCTGGGTGGAGGAGGGCAGACGGCCAGACAGCCGAAGAGTTTAGATATTAGAACAACAGTGTGCTGGGCGAGCCTGCTGGAGCCGTTCTCTGTTCCCAAGTACAGCTCTCTCCGGCTCTGCCTTCAGCTCGAAACTGGCCATGCTGGCAATGTTTATACCCCAGACCCCAGCGTATGCTATAAATCAGAGCCCTGGGGAGACTGCTGGAGACTCTTAAATACCAGTGCCAGGTGTCGCAAGGCTCCCTGCAGTCCCAGCACGAGGAAAGCTGAGGCAGGAAGATACGGGGTTCAACATCAGCCTGGGCTATGTAGTGAGACTATCTCAATACACAAAACACAGAGACCATATACATAACACATACTATACATACTATATGATCACCACATGAACAGACCACAGACATAAAACACAATGCACTATACATATATACTACACACTACAGACACAGTTTACATATGCAACAGATAGCATGATACACATACTATCCCCATACACAACACACATACTACCCCCACACAGACTGCATACCCACAGATGACACACAGATTACATGGCAAACTAAACACGCAGCACCCACACATGCACCACCTTCTCATACCACACATACATTACACACACACATACACAAGCACATCAACACCAAACCCCATAATACACACACAGAACACAAAAAACCCTCATATGTCGCATACGTCACACAGAACAGACACAGAAGAACCACTATAACCCACATATGACAATACACCACACATAGATCACAGGACACACAGGCCATCTCCGATAACGACACAACACCAACATACCACACGGACCATTTCCAGACCACACAAACACATACCGCAAACATACACATACCTGTACACGCCCTGAAGTGAGATGAGAATTCCATTTGACAGTGTATATTCCATATATACTCAGCTCATAGATTATGTAATAGGGGACAGTTTGGCCATCCAGGTGCTAAAGCCATTAGTCAGCACTGACTTTCAAAGACAGGAAGGAGGCTAAATGAAAGAAGCCAGATGCAAAAGACCACCTACCCTTTGATTCCATTTGTAGACAATGCCCAGAGATGGCAAATTTACAGGGACAGAGGTAGATATTGTGGTTACCTGTGACGGGAGGCAGGGTAGAAAAAAAAATGACAGTTAGTGACAGAGGAGGCTGGGGAGGGGTAGATATGTGCTCTAAAAATAGCATGTGTTATATTCTATAAACATCAGCCACATGGATACAGCACTTGCTTAGAATGCATCCAGGCCCCGAGTTCATCCCCCAGCACCATACTCGCTGGCTACCCATGTGTATGTGTGTGTGTGTGTATACATGTATATGTGCTTATACACATATATAGTCAAAGTTCTTAAATTACACTAGTAAATGAATTCATCAATGTGTAAATTATATGTAGTTTTAAAAAGCAACACAAAAAAATTGTCAAGAATTTGTCATTAAGTGTTTCTCCACCTTGTAATAAGCTTCTCTCAGTCAGCCTCCTGCATAGGTGCCTGGGGCAGAAGTGGCACCAAAACCAGCTCCAGGTCCTAATGGAGCTCCAGTCTATTTCCCACTACCTGTGGTTCGAATTGTTCATTTCTTTAAAGGAGTCTTAAGCCTGCCAAACAAGAAAAGGGGGAGACATGGGAAAAGAAAGTCGTCCCCCCCCCAAAAAAAGAAGAAAAGCCTTTGATGGTTTTAAAAATACCGCAGCAGGCGAGGGAAAGGGTTAACCCCCAGCCTCAGAGCGAGGGCGTTGGCAGAGCCCAGCCGCGTACCAGTCTGTACAGGGGAGCTGTCCTGCCTGCTGATTTATCACTCCCTAATGTCACGGGGATGGGATGTTGAAATTGTGGCTAGAATGTGAAATACGAAAAACACGAAGATTATGATTTAGCGTCTGGGCAAGCTCAGCGCCGGCCCTGGAAGAGCTGGTCCCCGGAGCTTCCTTGGCTCTGGCCTGTGGTTTTCCAATCCAGCCCCTGGAGAGGAGCAGGAGGAGGTCAGGGCCACTGGGTGCTGGGTGCAGAGCAGACAGGCAAAGGTGGGATGAAAAACACCTAAACCACTTATGTGCGCGAGCGCGATGCCTGCCAGCAGGACCAAAGTCAACTTTAATTAAATGGAGACCTGCTGTTGAAGGATAAACAAAACGGCGTGGGGTGTAAACAGCTCAGATCGGGATTCAAATGACACCTGGTGTGTCTAGACTGAGGTGCGTCCTGTTAATTTGCAGTCTCCTGAGAAGATGCAGATGAGTCGGGATAATATCCCCAAATTTTGCTCATTAGTAAAAATAATAGTTTGAATCTTAAGGAGGCACCGGGCTTAGCGGGAGACTGATTTCAACAGTTTCCTGCCAAGGAAGAGGCAAGCTAAGAAGGGACGACCCGCGCGAATCTTGCAATGAAAAAAAAAAAAAAAATCAAAGGTCACACTACTCACACTCTCCCTCCCTCCCCTCCCCCTTTCTGGGCTTTACAGATTGTGCTGAAGTTTACTTTGCATTTCCACTCGTCAGTGTGGACCCACTGGCAGGGGGAAAATGCCGCTTCCACATTGTTTGTTGGTTATCGAAATAAGCGTTGACAACCCTTCCCTCTCCGGGACGGTCTGTTTTAATTGCTTCCTGTCATACCAAATGCATCGACAAACGTGGACTCCGAGAATTGGCCTCAAGACATGGGTGTGCGTGTTAAAAAGCTAGCTAGGATAGCCAACCACTGAACCTTGAGGGTCATTCATTTGTTCATTTATTCATTCATTCACCCACAAAAGAAAAAAAAATCCGCCTCAGGCACTGTGTGGAAATAAGTCAAAAATGCCTTCACAGAGTGGCCAGTTGGCATAGTGGGATAATGTTAGGTAGTATGTGCGCGTGTGTGTGTGTGTGTGTGTGTGTGTGTGTGTGTGTGTGTGTGTAGCTGCTAGCCACCTGGAGTTCTGAACCCATTTTGCAACAAAAGATAGGGAAAGTCTTTGATTAGTCTTTTTTTTTTCTTCTGTCCAGCAGCACTGGGCAATGGAATGTTGCCTAGATGTCGGTACTTCAACCGGGCGGTGGTGGCACACGCCTTTTATCCCAGCACTTGGGAGGCAGAAGCAGGAGGGTCTCTGTGGGTTTACTTTCCAGGAGAAACCTTGACGCTGAAAGAACTGAGAGGCCTTGTCCAGGGGAGGGGAGAGGAGGCAAGGAGGCAACCTACGAGTGAAAGGTGGGTTAGAGGTAAGTCAAGATGGGGAGGCAGAGCCTCCGGGAGGAAGCCAGGCCACCAGACAAGAAAACCAGGCCACCAGGCAGGGTGTTTAGCTATTAGCTAGCAGCTGTGACTTTGGTCCTGAAGTTTGGGTGTTTTTGCTGTTTTCTTCCCCCTGCCCCACCACCCAGTTTTCTTTGAACATCATGGAGTCATGTTTTACACTATTGTAGGTTACTGGGTAGCCTCTTGATGGGCGTGGCATTGTGTGGCTAGTCCCTTCTTTTTGAAGATGAACCTATCCAAAGTTCTTACAAAAAAAAAAAAAAAAAAAGGCCAGATTCTCCTTACTTCGCCTTTCCTCTCCTGGTTGTTCTCCAAGGTCTCCAGGTAATGGCAAATTAGATGTAGTCATGCTATGGTGTGCCAAATCAGAACTTGACCATCACCCAGAACCCGTTCCCTGCAGGACTCCTGGCAGCAGCCCTTCAGTTCCCTTCCAAAAGGAGAATCAACACGGCTTTCACAGCCTCCGCCAAACAGCCCATTCCTGTGTCTGAAGATAAACTCACAGAATCAGTTTCCAGGTAGTACCAAGTCCCTTCTTCCCTCTCCCCTCACTGGGCACCCTTCAGCTGGGGGAAAAAAAAAGATCCAAGTCAGTTGACAAAATGCCAATCGTTTATTAAATGAAAAGCTTAGGAAGTAAGAAATAGCTCAGACAAAAATAGCTTTTACAGAAACTTACTTTCATTCCTCCTAACCCCAATATCCATACATTCATCTGTCCATCCATCCACCCGTCCGTCCGTCTGTCCGTCCACCCATCCATCCGTCCAGCCATCCTTCTGCCCGTCCGTCCGTCCGTCCATCCATCCATCCATCCACCCATATAGAATAGAGGCTGAGATTAACTCGTATGTCACAACCTTGGGGACCTTGTAGTGGAGAGTCATGTTCCACAGACAAATCAGGAAGTACCATATGAGCCACAGTGCTAGGTGCTGTGAAGATGTGGAAGGAAGAGACAGGGATGGGTGGGCGTGAGAGGGGACCACTGTCAGATAACAAATGACTTCAGCGCTCTTACTGCTGTTCCCCCTTTACACAGCCATACCGTGTCTTGGGAATGTTTACAGGTTCATCCTCAGGGTGGGTGGGCTTGGCCCTGGGACAGGCAAGCACACCCTGTTGTCCTCCGTTCACATTTTCATTTCCTCTGATCTTTGAGGCACTGAAGATCAATAGCCTGGTTATAAAGATAAAAATCAAAGTACTAAATTCATACATGAATGAAGAGGTTCTCTTGATGTACACGCCATTTACATACAGCTCACTGATTGTTCGTTTCTTTCTTCCTTTCTTTTTTCTTTTTTAAAGATAGAGTCTCAGGAAGCCCAGGATGGCCTCAAACTTGTTATTGCTGAAGATAATTCTGAACACCTGATCCTCATGCCTCCAGCTCCCAAGGGCTGGAATCATGGGCTTGAGTCACTGGGACTGGCTCATTGCTTGCTTTTGAAAAGCAGAATGCACTGGGGGCTGGAGAGACGCCTGCTCTTCCAGAGGACCCAGGTTCAATTCCCAGCACCTGCACGGCAGTTCACACAAGTGTAACTCTAGTTCTAGGGGATCTCTGACACCTTCACACCAATGCACATAAAATAAATGTTAAATAATTTTTTTAAAAAAAAATCTTACACTGGCAGATTTTTAGAAGAATAAGGTAGCTGTTAGACTACATTATTGATTTAATCTGCCCAACCAAATTAGAACTTTGTGGTTATCAGTAACAGAAACTGAACCACGGCTAGCTTAAGCCAGTTTATCTGCTCCTGTGACTGGACAGCCCTGGCCAAGGCTAGGTGTCAGGCACATCCTAAGAGAGCGGCCAAACAACACAAGCACTCAACACAGCTCTGTTCGCCTAGCAAGCTGACTTCGTTCTCAGAAGCCATCTCCCCGCAGGGTCAGAAGGCAGCTGCAGCAGCTCAGCTTTAAATCCCTGCAGGGAAAGGGAGCTGAAGAACCGGGCCCACCCTGGAAGCCAGGGGCGGAGCTAAGTGTGGGGAGGCAGAGGCCCCACAGAGCATGTGAGATCTCTCTCTCTCTCTCTCTCTCTCTCTCTCTCTCTCTCTCTCTCTCTCTCTCTCTCTCTCTCTCTCTCTCTCTCCCCCTCTCCCTTTTAATAGAAGAAAGATAACTAGACGCAGTCTTCCTGACCTCCCTCCCCAAATCCCTAGGCTTCAGACCTCACTTTTTTGATGGGACCCATATACAGGGTGTAACAGAAAGAGGACTGGGAAATAATGAGAGGAATCACCCGGCTGGGTCCCTGTCTTTTGGCGCGGGACCCGTCCAGATCTTTCCAGGCAGATGAAGATGTGTCAGTGTTTCCAAGGAGAGAACTCAGCGAGATGCCTGGCATCTGATGTCCTAACTGACAGCCACCCCTTCCTCCTCCCCCTCCTCCTGTCAGTCCCGAAGGAGAAATGTGGTCCATTTTCCCTCTCCAAGAATTAATTCCGCTTGCTGCCATCCTTTCCTCTTCAGATTCCACCTTAACAGTTCAGGGTCACATCCTCTGACCATTACATCACCCAATCACCCAGCTTCCTTTGGGGTTTTTTCTTTCATCCTAATTCAGGTCCCTTCTCTTGAAAGCATTCCTGAATTTTTATGGAAAGAATAAAGTCGATGCTATATAAAATGTATTTTTTTTCACAGTAAATAGTTTCCCAAAGTGTTCTCCTATCTCTCTCTTTCTCTCTCTCTTCCTGCTTCCCTGGCTTGTTTTTGCTTTCTTGAGATGGTTTCTCTGGCTGTCTTGGAACTCCCTCTTAGACCAGGCTGGCCTCGAACTCACAGAGATCCACCTACCTCTGTCTCCTGAGGGCTGGAATTTAAGAAAGGCATGCACCATCACCACCACTACCCGACAACTCCGACTCTTTTCAAGTTTCCTATGTTGTACAAAATGCCTAGACCATTCTGAACCTCCACATCTGTATCTATAAAATGGGATCATCACCTAATAATAAGGCTACTTCGGATGTTGTTTGGTTTCTGTGGTGACAGAAGCATTTAGAACTCTATCTGGTACTACTGCCTAACACAATAGCTGTTGTCATTCATTTTTTGTTTGGTTTTTGGATTTTGTTTTTTTGAGATAGGGTTTCTCTGTGTAGCTCTGGCTGTCCTAGAACTCGCTCTGTAGCAAAGGCTGGCCTCGAACTCACAGAGATCTGCCTGCCTCTGCCTCCCGAGTGCTATTGAAGGTGAGTGCCACCACCCCTGTTATTCTTGTTCTACTCCTTGGATTCCTGGCCTAGAACTCTCTGGGAGATTCTCATCTTCATTCAGTAAAATTATCTTCAGATCTGTTTCCTCCACCCCCACCCCAATACACAAAAAATGAGCGCCGAATTTTTCATAAAGCCCACTCCGAGTTCACGAGGATGCCTGCTGTGATGACGATGAACCACAACACACGTTAGCAAAGATGTAGACAAAACAGACTCTCCCGTGGGGTTGTGAACAGTCGGCTGCCCTGGAAAACAATTGTAAGTACCTTAAAAGGATGAAGCCTAGAGTTCCTAGGTGATCCCCCAATTCTACTCCTAGATGTGGTTTCAAAAAGAACCGAAAACAGTTTGTACACATGAGCGTTTGTGCTCCTATCACGCCTGCACGTAGCAACCCTGGTCTCATCACCCTGAAAGGCTCAAACAGCCCAAATCATTCCCAGTGAGTGGGTGAACTGATTACAAACTGTGGTATAAAAGTAGTTATTCCAGCATTAAAAAAAAAAAAAAAGGAGTGAAGGGGGCTGGTGAGGTGGCTCAACAGTTGTAAGCTTTGCTACAGAAGCCTGAGGACCTGAGTTCAGATCCCCAGCTGCCCTATACAAAGTCTGGCATCGTGCATGCACCTGCAAAGCCAGTGGTCAGGGAGGGGAGTGCAGAGACAGGAGGATTGCTGAGGCTTGTAGACCAGCCAACCTGGGGGGGGGGGGCAGAGAACAAAACCAAAACCAAAGTCCAAGTTCACAAGAGATCCTGTCACAAGGGAACAAGGGAGAGGAGTGACAGATGAGTGTATCAGGCACCTTCCCCTGACTTCTGCAAGCGTGTGTGTTGACATGCACACCCACAAGGATGTATGCACACGCACACACACACACATAAACACACACACACACGCATACACACAAATGAAGTACTAGTATATGCTACAAACATTCTGCTAAATGGACAAATTCCAAAACTTGCTAAGTGCAAGAAGCCAGCCATAAAAGGTCACATATTATATGACTGTATTTATATGAAATGTTCTGACTAGGAAAAAGCCAGAGACACATCAATGTATCAGTTACCCTCTTCTTATCTCTGTGGCAAAGTGTCTGAAGGAAGAATCTTTAGGAGGAAGGATCATTGACATGATTTCAGGGGATTTTACATAAGATCAGAACAAACTGATGGTTCCAGTTCCAGCCCTGGGGAAGGAGAATGGGGAATGAGTTTAGTGAGTGAGGGGTTTCAGAACTCTCCTGAAACTAGGCAGAGTGTGACTGCCCAGCACTGTAAACGTGCTAACTGTACTCTGTCCACCTGAAAGCAGCTAGTCTTATGTTTGGCAATTAATTATTATTGTAAAAGTGTATTAAAATTTTATTGTATATGTGTTGTGAGTGCCTGGATGTATGTCTGTATACCACAGGAGTGCGGTGCCCACAGAGGCCAGCAGAAGGCATGGGATGGATCCCTTGGAACTAGAGTTATAGCCAGCTCTGAGCTGCCATGTTGGGTGCTGGCAACGAAACCTCTGTCCTCTGCAAGAGCAGCAAGTGCCCCTAACTTCAAAGACATGTCTCCAGACCTGTAAAACTTTATTAAAACAAATGAAAAAAATTAAAGAATGGTTGGAAAGATGGCTCAGCAGGTAGGAGCAGAGGCCACTCTAGGACCCAGGCCCTATTCCTTGCACCTGAAGGCCAAGGCTGAGGAAAGCCTCAAGATAGCTGCTTTTGCCTCCAGAGGCTGCTGGAGGTGTGTGAAGAAATCATCTTTCTTTCTGGACTCTCTGGAAGCTCCCAAGATGTCAGCTTTCTGCTGACCAAACCCTCAGGTCCCAGCTCTGAGTCTCCTCCCCCTAAACTGGACACCCGAGGTCCGCTAGGCTTCTCCCATGAGACTTTGCTGCTTTCTCAGGAAGTAAAATTCCCCGAGCACGTGCCTTCCATTTTGTACCATTTGTCCTCATTCTCAGAGGTTTTGCCAAAATTCTCTGACACGTATTCGCTGCCCTCCCCCAGCTTCTAGAACAAACCCAGAGTTACCTGATTGCTATGTGTCTCTCCTAACTTTATTGAGGGTTGAACCGAAGGGCCACATTGTCTGGTCTTCTAAGAAGCCGACTCCCACCAGAGTGAAAACCATTACCTTGTAAGCATCTCTTCCTGCTCAGAGTTACCGCTGTAGGGAGAAAACTTACATTCAACATCTTTTGCGGAAGATTTTCGGATGTTGAAGCCTCGGTTTCCGGTATGCCCTGCCCCCAACCCCCCGGGAATTGGGGGAGCAGTGATTAAAAAAGCCCAGGAGGAAGAAAGGCTCTCAAGGTGATGAAATGAGGCTTCCCCTCTCTGATGCAGGGTCCAGCAAGTCAGGGCTTCTGAGTTAGACAAGGGCTCAGACTTGCCTGCCCTGGGGGGGCAAGACCTACCTTGACCACAGTAGTTTACTATGCCCAGACCAAAAAAAAAAAAAAAAAAAAAAAAAAAAAAAAAAAAAAAAAAAAAAAAAAAAAAAGACAGTTGCGAACAGAGAGAATGTCAAGTGTGTGACCACTGCCAAGAAGGAGAGCCAGAATCCCCTGGTCAGGCTGCAGCTGGCTACCTGGTCTTTCTGCTTGAAGGAGGGTGGAGCCAGCCAGGTGAGCTCACCTGACCACGGCTCTGTGTGCAATCCTGAGTTTTGCTTTAGAAAGTGTCTCCTTGCTGGGCTCCATGGATCCTTCTCAGCCTGCGCGTGGACGCCCACGGGTGCCCACTGTCATGGAGCTGGGAACCTGCTCTAAGTGTGTCGGTCCCTGGAGGCAGTGTCTTCAGAGATGTGCAGGGCAGAACTCACACCTCTGTGTATCGGGGCTCCTGCCGATCACCTCTGCATGCCATTTCTTCTATATGGTATATTCTAGCCCTCCTCCCACTCCCCCAGGGTTTCTCGATTTAACAGCCTGGGCTGTCCTGGAACTCCCTTTGTAGACCAGACTGGCTTTGAACTCAAACATCTGTCTGCCTCTATCTTCCAAATACTGGGATTAAAAGCGTGTGCCACCACGCCCAGCTTTCCTCCTTCTTTTTCTACCCTTCCCTGCCCTTCTTTTTTCCCGGGTGGCATTACTGACCACTAACTATGTTATTGGTCAGGAGTTGTGCTATGAGTTGAGTATATAATAAAGCAGGGTTCCTGTCCTTTGTGAAACACTTGTGGTGTTCTTCCTCCAGGAAGCCTTCTCAAACTGCACCCCACAATCCCATGATATCTGGGGGCTGACCCACTAAGATCAGCAATTGCTCTAGACTAGATCTGAGGAGAGGAGGAAGGGCTAAGAGTGACCTGCCTTGAACGGGCTGAGGAACTCTGGTCCTTCCCACTTCCTGTCCCTGGTTGTGCCCCCGAGGGCATTTTCATTTTATTTTATTTTTTTAGCCTCTCATTAGAAGAGCAGCCACTAAATTGGGGCCCAGATCATGACTTCTGCTTGCCAAGAAGGCCACAGAGCTCTAGAAGGTCCCAGGAAGAAAAAGGTTTACCACCCAGGCCTGCCTCCCGGGGTGCAAAACAACCCCTAATGAGTCCTCTCCAGGGGAGGGTGAAGTCACCTGCAGAGAGGCAGCTGAGCCTAAGGTGTTCTCCAGGAGGCTTAAAATAGCCAGGCTCCCTCGACAAACACCTTCCCCACACTGTTTAGGCAGGTGAATGCCAGGAAACTAATGAAACGCAGCTTAGCGAATTAATTGTTGATGAAATAATGCGGATCGTCAGCTTCCTGTTCATCAGTCCCTACAGAAATTAATTAGCCCCGCTTGGCAGCAAGCTGGATCAAATTTTCAACTTAATTTATGAATTTGGCCAAATCGTCTATGGGAAGTCTCGCCTGGAGGACCTTCTGTGGCTGTGTCATGTCCCAACAGGCTTTCACAGAAGTGATTGCCTTAAGAGAGGCCCAACTGGAGAGCAGGGTGGAGGAGGGAGGAGGGGACAGGGGCTGAAGGAGAAGCTGCCGAGCAGAGCGGCTCCTGCTAGACCCTCGCAGTTCCTGTTGTCTGCCTCAGCCCACCCCAAGGACTCTGTCCCCAGAAGGTGGTCCGCTGGCTAAACTAAGGGCGGGGGGGGGGGGGGATGAGTCCAGTAGACTGGCTGGATGCAGGCTTCGGTTTTAATTCTAATTAAATTGCACTAATTCAGATTGCAAGAGGTGAGAAAGACAGATTAATGAGAAGCAAGAGGGGGTTAAAATAGGAAGCAGAGAGCTTGTGTAGTCAGGGACACCAATTTGAGAAAGTGACTTTTATAGCAGTATAGATTAGCACCTTGGTCCTATAGACCCTAGGACGGGGCACAGAGATGCCGGCTGCTGAGGTGCCTGGCTGATTTATGCAGCCCCTGTCACTGTGTGGGTCAGGTTCTGGGACTTCTGCTGAGCAGCAGAGACTATGACTTTAGCCGGTGAGCCAGTTGACTCTGAGGTCACAGGTCCCTGAACTGCTTCTGTGAGCGTGTGACCATGCATCTATACATCTACACAACCTCTTTATGTCCTGAAAATGTCAGCTTTCTCACGGGAAGCCCTGTGAACCAAAGTTCACAGTTAGAGCCGAAATGAAATTGCTTATGGAGTATGCTCCGGTCTAAGAGTCCTAGCCAGCCTCCGAGGCGGAAAGAACATCCTAGGGCCTTGTGGTCATTTTGTCTACTTAGAATTATTTGTTAATTCAGACAGTAATTACACAGGGGACCACACCGAGAATGCACTCGGGAAGGTTGTCTCTATTGTGGACTTACGCCAGAATCATCTGGTCTCTGACACCAATTGCTTTGTTGTGTTTTTAAAGACAAGGTCTCTAGACCAGGCTGACTTGGTCTAGAGTCAGACCAAGAAGTGACATTGAGTTTCTCATCCTCCTGCCACCTCCTCCTACGAGCTGGGATTATGGGGGTTTGTCCTATGCCCAGGATATATGGTGCTAGAGATCAAACCCTGGGCAACTGAGCTACATTCCCAGTCTTTTCTAGTAAAATGCTGACTTAGTGGTTTCTCATGGAAAACTCCTCTTTTCTCAACTCTGGGTTCTATACTCGCTTGTTCTCTAAATGCAATGTTCAAAGCTTGATACATAACTACACTATTGCCTCTCGCACAAGGGTGCATGAGTGTGTGTGCGTGCATGAGTGTGTGCGTGCGTGTGTGCAGTGCTAGGGATCAAATCCAGGACCTTGGGCTTGTGCATGCTGGCCAAGTGCTCGACTACTGAGCTACACTTGTGTGCACGGAGATTTAAATTAGTATCTGTGCAGATGTCCCCAAATTTAGTTCAGAAAGATCCTTGTCTTCCAAGGGGAGACTGAATAGTGGCCATTTCAGTGTGGGAGGAAGCCTGTTTGCTCAAGATTGGTCTTTTGTAGATGCCCGTGCTTTGAGAGGCATGTTTTATAAGTTCCACTCATGTGCGTGTGTGTGTACACACATGTGTGTGCGCGTGTGTACACGTTTGTATGTATGCATTATGTGCATGTCTGTGTCTTTGTGTGTGGCCATGCATGCACATGTAGAACCCAGAGAATGATGTCTTCCTTCATCCCTCACCACCTGAATTTTGAGACAGGGTCTCAGTTCACTGATTCAGCCTGTCTGGCTGACCAGAAAGTTCTGAGGTATCAGCCTGTCTCGGCCTGTTCCAGTGCTGGGGTTACAGGTATGTACCCCTGCAAATGGCTTTTGTGTAGGTGATGGAGATCAAACTCGGGTCTTCGAGCCTGCACAGCAAGTGCTTCATCCGCAGAGCCCTGGCCCCAACCCCTGTTGGTTGCACTCTTGAAGGAGCTCTCAAATCTGACTACATGGAGGGACCTCGCTGCACACCCAGATCTGTCCCTGCTTCCTCAGGAGCGGATTAAATGGGGAGGGAATGTGCTGGAAGTTCCTCCTCCTCCTCTCCCCTGCCCTCCCCTCCTCCCCTCTGTGGGCGTAGTGACTGCAGCCAGACTACCCTTCCCTTCAGGAATTTGTGATGTTATTACCAGCTCACCCCGTGACCTCAGGCTGTGTCTGCCTTTTGTTTACCCTTATTCTCAAACTGCCAGGTACATAATTCCATGGTTCCCTCAGGTAGCTTCTGGAGAGAGGACGGATTGCAGAGGTGTGTGTGTGTGTGTGTGTGTGTGTGTGTGTGTGTGTGTGTAGCACTGGGCAAAGAAAGAGACAGCATGCACTAAAGCCCAGGCATGTTCAGCCCAGCTGCCCAGCTAATCAATGTCCCTCGCTCTCTCCCACCTTGCCCCCCAGGTCTTTATAAAGGGGATTGCAGCTCAAGCTATCATTTTCCGACCTTCTTCAATGAAATGCTTTGGGGGCCTGGCACGCATGCTGGCCGCCCTCCACAAGGGTGCCCTGGTGGTGTTTCCTAGGATTTCTTCTTCTTTTTTTTTTTCTGATCCCACACTATTCTTGAACTTTCACAACTGGTGCACTATCATTAGTTTTTAAAATCCCTATGGGGAAAACTACACTTCATTTCTCTCTCTGTCTCTCTCTCTGTCTCTCTCTCTCTGTCTCTCTCTCTGTCTCTCTCTCTGTCTCTCTCTCTCTCTCTCTCTCTCTCTCTCTCTCTCTCTCTCTCTCTCNTCTCTCTCTCTCTCTCTCTCTCTCTCTCTCTCTCTCTCTCTCTCTCTCTCTCTCTCTCTCTCTCTCTCTCTCTCTCCCTGCATAGTGAACACTAAAGAAAGACTGTGTGTCTCTGTTCTGTGTCTGCTCTCTCCTCCACCATGGGAACACTGGAGGAGAAATTACTGTTTACAGACTGTGATGAAATCTAATGAAGGAGGTCTTAACGTTAAGACCAATCGTGCTGAATGTCCAAAAGGTTTTCCCCGCTGAAAGGGGATCAGCCGAGTAAGTCTCCTTGATGCCTATCACCCAGAAGTGTCATTTAGTGAAGTCTGTCCTTCCCTTCTCTCCCTTGTCCTTTCTGTCCTGCCACTGAGGCCTACACAACAGACTGATCCAACAGCGAGTGCCGGGAAGCCAGCTGCCCCGCTGTCTCTTCCTAGCCAGGGATCCCGTTCAAGCCATTAAACTAAGAGGAGAGTATGAGTTTTGCCTCCCTCCCCCTGGGTGAGGGAGGGCTGTGAAGGTTAAATGAGATGGTGTGTGCCCTCAGGAGGGAGAGTTACCACCGCGGTTTTAGTACATTGTGCTTTGGTAGGCAGTTTTTGGCAAGGCGATATTTTGCACTGACATTTCTGGTTGTCTTGATCTTTAAACAGCTGTGAGGGGAATGAGCGACTTGTTTAGGGCCGACTGGAAGTCAGAAGGAGGCCCGTGAACGGATGCTGAGTTTATCTTGGGGACTCCGTACCCTTTGTCATAGCCACTTACGTGCACCGAGGCAGCTCTGGGTTTTGAACCCTGTTATTTCGCAATTCCCCACCGTTTAGTTCGTTTTGGCTTTGTATGCATTAAGTCTCCGCGGATCCACCTTTGGGTGTTCTGGGAACTCGCATTTGAAGTGAGCCCCAGGAATTTTCATGGAGAAGCACGTGATGGATCTAAGGATTCTTTCTCTCAGTTGTACAAATCTTATCTTCAAATGGGGAGCGAAGAAAAATACATAGCTCAATAAAAACAATTTAAAAAAAAAGAAATTCTGGACAAAACAGTTCTTGTGGTATCTGGGAAATAAGATCTAGAGTGATTTCTTCACCCCATACCTGTAAAGAATTAAATAGATTTCTCAGATAGTTGATGACAGCTATACCCCAAGTTAAAAGTATCAATACTTGTTCTCCCTAAGAATCCTAACAATAATTTCACATAGTTATCAGAGGGATGCAATCTGGTTAGAACAAAATAAAATCCTGGCTGTCATGTGTGAACTCTTATTTATCTGCTTTTTATTTGTCCCCACTCTATAGACTCAATATGTTGCATGACGCCTGGTCACTTGCCCCCACTTCCTTGAAACTATGGGGACACCAGGGCTTTCAGTGCTACGAGTCTGAGTTCCCAGGCAAGGCAAGAGAGCTGACCGTGTCACTGTGAGGTGGAGGACATTCTTGGATTTATAGAGAAAAGGAAGGCAGGAAACCTAGGAAGGAATTCTTGGTGCCACAAAGGTCCTTTACGACTTACTAAAACCACCTGTCTGTCATGTGTAACTATTACATTTCCCTATCCATATTTTAAAGCAACCACGCTCGCTGGGAACAGCGATGAAGTAGAGAATACTTTCTAAGTGCTGCTGCGTGGCAAATAGTACACCGTGAGGTCTGTAGACAGAGTGGGATTGGGGAAGCCACACACATCAGCTCTAACTGTCCCTAGTCTCGTCTCCTGGCTAAAGGACTCAGCATAGGACGAGCTATAAATGGGGAGCAGGTGCCGTGGGACTTCACTATGACCATGCGCTATTAAATTCCCAAAGCAGAGTTTGGGATTAGGTTTTCTTCCAGTCGGAAGCAAACTGGACTGGCAAAAAAAAAAAAAACTGTTGTGAAACTACCTAAACTCCATCCTAGACGGGGTGGTGCCAGCCCAGGTTCCCTCGGCAAGTGAGGGGCAGGACTAGGCTAGGCCCACCCTCAAGTGTTCCGAGTCACGTGCACACCACTTTAATCTTTTGTTTCTTCATTTCATTTGCACGGCTTTTGGTCTATTTGCCTTTAGCCTGTGGTGTTTGGATGAAATCATGAAGCAGATTGTGCTGGCTGGCAATTTTAGGTCAACTTCACCCAAGCTAAAGTCAGCCGAGAGGAGGGAGCCTCAGTTAAGAAAATGCCTCCATAAGATCAAGCTACAAGCAAGCCTGTTGGGCATTTTTTTTTTTTAATTAGTGACTGTAGGCAGTGCCACCCCTGAGCTGGTGATCCTGGGTTCTATAAGAAAGCAGACTGAGCAAGCCACAAGGGGCAAACCAGTAAGCAGCATGCCTCCATGGCCTCTGCATTGACTCTTGCTCGATGTTCCTGCTATGTCTGTGTTCTTGCCTTGACTTCCTTTGATAATGAACTGTAATGTGAATATGTGAGCCAAATAAAACCTTCCTCCCCAAGTTGCTTTGGTACCCTAACTAAGATGGAGATGCTGAGTCCACCAAGGGATGTTCACAGCCTTTGGGCTATGAAGGCTTTATTTATCATAGCCGCTTCAGTGGTTTTGACTGTTATTACGCCGTAATTCCCCATGGTGACAAATTAAAATGAAATTTATTTTATTTAAATGTCTCTGACAAACCACTCATCAGATCTGAGGATTCCCTGTACTTCTGAGGCAGAAGCACCCGTCTCCAGTCCAAAACCTGTTACCCTCACTTGACTCTGTCTCCCAAAGTCCCCTCTACCGCAAAAGAGCATGCCTAGGGGAAAAAAGGTAAACAAAAAGAATTTTATCCACGGATCCCTCTGTTATCAAATATGATTTCATTGCCCTTAGTTCAGGAGTAACCACTGAAGAACAGGGCCCTACAAACTGGCTGCCTTCAGAACCTGTGAATGTTAACATAAAAAGTAAATAGATAACAGTAGATTTTAGCTGAAGGAGTACATAGAAGGGGACTGACCACACAGAGCACACAATGAGAATAAAGCGGAGTATCCCAAACTTTGCAGAAAGATCAAAAACAAAAACTCAGCAAAACTTAACTTGTCAACATAAAAAGATATTAATCTAAGTGCAAAAAGATAACCTCGTAAGTGTGAAAACAAAGGCGCCCACTGTTGTGGACTGATACTTGTACGTGTCTGGACTCCTGTACTGAATGAAGTACCCCCAATGTGAGGGTACTTGCAGGTAGTCTTTCAGGATGTGACTGGGTTTAGTCTGCTGCGAGTCTACGCAGAAGTTTTCTAAAGGAACGCTTTCTGAATCAGAAGGCTGGGGACGTTTTTTAGGCCCAACCTTTACCATCATTTATCTTCAAAATCTATTTGGGAAATTTCATTTATGTAGGGAAAGGAGCTAGTTTGTTCAAGTTCTTACTCGGAATTCTCCTCCCCCAGTATGTACGTGGCTCATTGCTCATGTGGGACGTCCCGACCTGGATGCTCTGTCGGTCTTGTCTCTGTTATGTCGTCATTGGGAGAGTCCTCTGTCGCTAACACAGAGGCAGAAAAGAAAAGACACTCTGTTATCATAGCTCTGTAAGTTCACACCTTCTACCGTGTTTAAGACAAGATCTGCTGCTTGCCATAGCATTCACCAGGCTAGCTGGCCTGCAAGTTTCCAGGATTCCCTGTCTCCTCCCATCTTGCCAGAGGCGCCCTAGGACCACAGACAGACAGACATGTGCTACTGCACCCAACCTCACATGAGTGAGCTATGTCCAAATTGGGGTCCTCACCCTTGCGTGGCATGAGCCATCTCCCCAGGTCCCAAAGTGCATATTCTTCTTGAGGATACACAGGACACTTTATCAAAATTGATTATTTGACTTCACTATAGAAATGAAACGGTAGGTCTAAATGAATCTCAGAAGTTTTGTTATATAGGACATGTTCTAATACCACAACAAAGTAGCTCACACATCTATGAAAATGTAAAATAAAATCCTCAAATGTTTACATGTTAAATAATACACTCCTTATTTCTTTTTTTTTAAAGCAAGATCTCATTCTGCTGTCAGCTAGTCTTGAACTCTTGAGATCAAGTGATTTCCCCGCCTTATTTTCCCAAACGCTGAGAGTAAAAGTGCATATTATCCCACAAATCATATGCTCCTGAAATTACACAGACATCAAAGAAAGGTCATAATGGAAATTTCTGAGTATTTTAAGTGATATTGATGTATGATACCACAATATGTGAGCTACAACTAAAGCCATGGTTAAAAGGAAGTTTACAAATTTAAATGCATCCAATGGAAAAGAAAGAAGGGCAATTATCTGAAGGGCCACCACATAAAATGAGACAAAAGACAAACATGCTTACTGTCCCTTAGCCTCACGATTCCATCCTATGGGAACCAGGCTTGATTGGCAGCACGAGCCCCCACCTGGTCGTGTGCTGTGTGAGGACTCCAAGTGGGATCTGTTACCGTCATTGCCTTATAATGTGCAACGTCCTCTCATATCGGATTATGAGGCAGCATCTTTAGAGTCCCTCTTTCTTCCTCGCATTCACAATGTCACAAGGGGACCTCTACTGCCTGGGTCGTTCCTTCCTCCCTCACTTATAGTTTATCTCCCTTCCGCCCAAAGCCTGCTAAAATCCACCCCGGCCTTCCTCTCCCGTCCTTCACAGAGCTCAAGGATCCAAGCTCAGACTCTCAAGTCTAACTGACAAACACAAAGCTCCCTCGGTGATCTTGTGACACCCTGTTTCCTTGTCTGGGATTGGCAGCACCTTGCAGGCTTGTCGGAGAGACAAGCTTGTTGGGAAGAAGCTTATGGGTGAGTCTCAACTCACTGTGGGGAGAGAAACAAGAAATCCTTTTATTTAGCTAAAACCTGGCAGTTGTTCTTTCAAGCCCCGCTTCCTCTCACTCATGTTGCTGCCATTTTTGTTGTTGTTTTCTTTCGAGACAGGGTTTCTCTGTGGCTTTGGAGCCTGTCCTGGAAAGAACTCTTGTAGACCAGGCTGGTCTCGAACTCACAGAGATCCATCCGCCTGCCTCTGCCTCCCGAGTGCTGGGATTAAAGGCGTGTGCCACCACCACCCGGCTTTATTGTCGTTTTTATTTTGGCTCTGAAGCATCTTGTTTCTTTAGGTCTTGTTCAGGAAATAACGACAGGTTCTGGACTGGCTGTCTGGACAGGCAGTGCATCTTTGGCGCTTGCTGAGAGCTCGGCCTCTTAACCTCCGTCCCCGGATGCAGGTAAGCTGGCAGCTGCTTGCCCTGGTGGCTCGAGTGGCAGGCACAAGGCAGTGCTCACACGTTCCGCTGTGACTGTTGTCAACTCCTCCCCGCTTTGTCCCTCCCACTTGTCATTTCCACTTCCTCCATCTTTCCAAAATAAGACGGCATTCGGGCCTTCCAGCAGGAATATAAGACAGCCGTCATGGCACTTGACTCGGGAGAGACAAACTCTCCCTGCTTTAGCTTTTAGAAAGAAGCGACTCCCTTCACTGCCCCATAGGCCAACTGTGTTTTCCAACCCCACCTTTACCTGTCTTTCTTCACAGCCAGGATCCAGGCTGGATAGAGGGCTGGTGTTGACAAGTTTTCCCCAACAGCCCCATGTCATGGTTCCCTGACCCTAAAACATGAAATCCTTGATCCTTTTATAACCTGTAGGCCTCAGTTACCTACAAGTATATGTCAGCCAGCATTATTCTATGATACACGATCTTTAAATGGAATTAGCATATTGTTTTAAAGTACATTGAATTAATTAATGAAAACAGGCATATGAAACATATATATATATATATAGTAACAGGGTCACAGATTAAGTGACAATAATAATATAGTGCTAAAATATTACAAACATGATAATTATATAAAAGGTACTTATTAAACAAATACTACAATGAGCCAGGTAAACTTTTGGCTTTCCATGTAAAAGTGAGGGTAGATGGTGGGGATTGTATGTGACCAACCCAATGCTCAGCTCTTACTCTGGGTCAGGTATTTTTGCAGAAGCTTTCAAATCTTCAGCTTCTGAACACTTGAGAGGTAGAGGCAGAAGGGATCGGGAGACCAAGATCGTCTGAGCTCCATGGTGAGTCCAGGACCAGACTGGGCTACAAGATGCCTTGTCCAGAACAGTAGAAGCGAGTGAAACAAGGTCCACAGACGTTCAGCTATGGTGAGCCTGCGAGAACGTACATACTGTTGTCAAATCTCCATTAGAGAGGAAACTGAGGCACTATGTCTTCCTGTGAATCTTGCCAAGCCCCCACAGCGACTAAGCATTAGAGTAGAAACCCAGGAGGCCTGGCTCTGGAGGCAGCAATCTGACAGACGCTTAGCTGCCGATGTATGTATGGCTTTGCCACTTGACTCCAAGCTCAGGGGGAGATGATGGAATCAAACCCCAGAGGGCCAAGACTTTGGGTTCCGTGGCAAACGCAGCCCACAGGCAGAAAACTGTAAGAGCAGTTCATTCTGAGCAAACCCGCTTGGACCGATGTGGCATCATCACCTTTGAAAACCTCTGCCATTTCTCCTCCTGTCTGCCCTTCCATCAGGAAAATGGGCACACACAACGTGCACCCACAGCAAATTAGACGCAAGAACTAATTGGTGCCAAAAATGTGTGTCGAGCTCACCTAGAGATGTCACAATGGGGGCAAGGCAGTCTCACATAAATTCCAGTTTTGCATCCTGTGGCCCGTTCCTCTCTGGGCAGGAGGTGGTGCCCCGTCTTGTCGAGATCTGATTTCTAAATGCAACCATGTGTTTCCTTTCATCCAAATGACTGTGCTCACCTCGGGAGCAGCCTTTAATTTTCTTCTTGGAACCGAGGACCATCCTTACAGCAACAAAAGGTCCCTAGGACGGTGAGGTAAGATTTGAATTAAGATACCTTGGCATGTTGCACTCCACAGCAATTAACGGGCAACAGGTTTTTAGCAGCACCCACTCTCTCAAGGGCAGCTACCCTTTGTCTTAAGAAGCTCTGTCTCTCCTACTTTCAAGCATTCTGATGAAGCAGCCCCCAGTGGCTGGCTCTCTGCAAGGTGCTAAGTGAAGTGGGTGTCAGAGAGGGGTCTCTTTCGTGGGCTGAGCCAGAGAAGCCATGTGGTTATCAAGTCCTATTAGGTCACTTTGGTGTGGGCAAGGCGACTTTGACTCCAACGAGGCTGGCCATCAATCTGGCCCATTATTGAATTTCTTCCTTACTCTCACCTGCCTTTTGGGCTGGGCTACTCATTAGTACCTCTCTCTCCTGAAGAGAGAAGCGAAAAGGGAGCAAGAGCCAACTTTGGCTTGTCCATTTGGCTCCTTGTCAGCAACTCTGCTCCGTGTGTAATCTGATGGAGCCATGGTCCAAGGTGGAATTTGGCCTCTTTCCCTCTCCAGCCCCTTGCCAGGCATGTGAACTCCTGTTGGTCCCTGCCTTCCCAAAGGCCCCCAGGCAGTCAGAAGTTAGTCACTCCCTCCTGGTTCCTGGAGCCCCCTCCAGGACTGAGAACACTTACCACATTGTGTAGTAATTATCAGGGCCCTCGTCTTGTCTGCTATTGGATGGGAGCCCCTGGAGGGTGGGGCTGCATTTGTTCCTCAACTCAAGTCCCAGGGGTTTGGGCCCCAGGGCTTGGCTATGACTGCTGGGTAAGAAATGGATTCAGAAAGAACAAATAAATCCCCGTAGCCTTTATTCGCTGTTTCCTCAGAAAGTCAAAAATATTAAAATTAATACTTTTAAGGGTTTGAGAGATGTGGTTTTTATTTTTGTTTTGTTTATTAATTGTTTTTAAGGAAATCATGCCCAGGACTCTGAAACAGAGAAGGCTTTTGTAACAGATGTCCCCCCATATTTGTTCAATGAAATTCATCAATACTATGCCATGCACTGAGATCCAGGAGAAACCAAACAGGCAGAACTCCAGCACTCTAACAACGATGTCCTCTCTCGGGTACCAACTCTCTTCTATAATTTCTCATCTTCCCTTTATCTCTTGAGCCCCCCCCCCCCCGAATCAAACAACTTCAATTGTTTCCAGCAAATGCACACCAAATCCAGAATCCAACTTTGAAGAAACACTGGAAATACCAGGTTCCCCTTTAGGAGAAGCCAGGCATTAAAAGGAATCAGAAGTAGGCATGGGACTTTGGTACTTCCCTCAAAATCCGATCACCTCCTTAGGCTTAGTGGCAACCAGAGACACTTGGACCACCTGAGGACAGCCCTGAGAGCCTTCCTGATAATCCATTTTTTTCCCAAGGGCACTGTCTTCATCCTGTATCCTTTGGGGCTAGACACTGCCACATATGACCCCTGGATATTCTTCAGAACCATGTTCAGATGGACACTGACCCCCTGAAAGGTCACTCATGGCTCAGCCTGAGTGCGGTTGGGCTAAGGGAAAGAACTGTCCCAAAAGTAGACCTGGGTCTTTCTTAGGAAGCAGCGGAGCCCCTTTGCCACAGGTGAACTTAGAAAGGGCTGTGCACATGGTCTCTCCAGGAGTTCCCTCAGTCAGGCCTGGGTGCTGCAGCTGAAGGAAATGAACCAACTGAGGGAACAAGACTGCACGATGTGTTGGGTGTCGAGGGTCTCCAGACAAACAAACCAGAGAGAGGGAGGAGGAGAGAGCGCATGAAGAGATTTACAGTTCAAGATAACTGGCTCACACAGCTGGGTGGAGGAGAGGCTCAGCAAGCGTCTGAAAGCTCACGACTCCAGGAAAATGTATTGTAAGGTTTTGGGGGCTTTTCAGAATATTTGTTTTCATTTTATGACCATTGGTGTTTTGCCTTCATGTATGTCTGTGTGAGGGTGTCAGATCCCCTGAACTGGAGTTACAGACAGCTGGGAGCTGCCGTGTTAGAATTGAACCTGGGTCCTCTGGAAGAGCAGCCAGTGCTCTTAACCTCTGCGTCAACTCTCCAGCCCAACTAGGAAGATTTTTCTTGAGACAGGGTTTCTCTGTGCTGTCTGGAACTCACTTTGTAGACCAGGCTGGCCTCTAACTCACAGAGATCCACCTGCTTCTGCCTCCTGAGTCCTGGGATTAAAGGCGTGCGCCACCACCGCCTTGCCAGAAGATTCTTTAAGATAAAATTTCTTCTCTGAGCAATCACAGTCTGTGCTGGTAAGGCCTTTGATTGACTGAAGGAAGGAAGGCCGCCAGAGTGTCGGCGTAATCTCCTGAAATCCACTGTATGGCTGTTAACCACGTCTACAGCCTTCCTCCCCATCAGCCTCTAGATCAGTGTTTGACCACACAAGTGGTCCCTGTAACCTAGCCAGTGAATATATTCAATTTGAAGTCATGGGGCTGAAAACCAAGTCAAGGTCTATAGTATTTAACAGGATGTGAAGGCATCTTGGGAAGATGAGAAGAAAATAGGATGCGTCTGTGTCTGTGTGTGTGTGTGCGTGTGTGTACGTGTGTACATGTGTGTGGGGATGGAGGTGTACAATCCTCAGAGGTAGGGATCCATGAAGTAGCCACTAGCATAGGAAAGGGTAACTATAACCTCTTCACTTCGCAGACTAGCCAAAAATCTTCCAAGTTTGTATTTAGTTTAAACTTCTTAGGTAGTGGGAGGCCCATCTTAGGCTAATGTCTTGCTTCTGGTTCTTGCCTCTGAATCTAAGCTGGTTCCGAGCAGGTGGCAGAGCAGGAGACAGAAACCTCCTTCGGTTTTGCCTGAGTCAGGTCTTTAAGGGGAAGATCATTTAGTTTATCTAGAGGGCTGTGAATTCCCACAGCCTTAGGCAGACCCATATTCCAGCGTAAGCACAAAAACAAATTCTAAAGCCAAGCAAATGACTGGTGATGAGCCACAGGTATGTATTATCATGACCGCTGTTCTCCCCGAGAGCCCTCTCTGCCAGGCGAGCAGAATCTGCTCCACAAACATGAGGCGCTGCCAGCTTCTTTGGCGACTGCTCTGTGTGTGTGGTACTGAAGTGGCGCTCAGTGGGTAGGTGGAGGCACACAGCCTCCACATGTGTTCTTCTATGACCTAAAGGAACAGGAGACATCAGGCATCACAGAGCTTCCCCCATGCTTGCCCTTCTGAGGACCGGCTGTTAGGCAACCAAAGCCGTGATTATACAAAGTAAGATCTTTCCGTGGACAGGAAGGCCGTCGTGATGATTGAAGGTGTTTTTGGCTTTCCTGGTGTCTGGGTGGAAACACAACAGGTGTGTGCCTTTGCCAAAAGAGACAGTGGAGCATGCGCATGGTCTCCTTGGCAGCAGCCGGGAATCTGATGTTGGAGGGTCTGCAGGTTAGAGCAATGGGGACCTAATTTGACACAGCCAGGTTGCTGAGCAACTGGGAGCAGCAACCACTGAGAAGCATCTATCTGCCCAACTGTATGCACCCATGCAGACATGCCAGGACTCCTTGGGTCTGGATACAATATTGCTAGCCAACTAAGGGGTTGCGAGCATATACAATTAGCTACCCTGCAGCGTCATGTCAGTACCTCTGAGTGACACTATGGCTGCCTGTGTCCTCACTAATACGTAGAAGAGTGGTAGTGTGACTCTTGCACGTGTTTACACCCCCTCACACCATGTGAGAAGGCGGAGCTCTTGCAAAGTCAGTTTGAGTGAGTCTAGAACATTTGTATAAATTCACCCCTCAGTGCTTCCTATGGAAGGGAGTGCTGAGTAGGCCTGCTAGAGAGAAGAGAAGGTCATACCTGCAGGCAGCTGAGGCCCCTGGAGAGCCCCACTAGCAAAGGGAATCCAGCCACTACTCAGTTTTCCCAGATCAAGGCCAGCGTGTAATCGCACTCCCGATTCCCCCCAAATCCTGGGTTACTGGAAGACACCTGCGTGCCTTGGCAACCGGCTGAGATCTGTGACACAAGGCTGTACAGAGAAAGGCATTTCTGCCACCCCACGTGGGTTAAGCACACATGCCAAGCAGCCTTGGAATCAAGCTGACACTCCTCCCGCAGCGTGACGAGGGCCGCACCAGGTTCTCAGGAAGGGCTGAGTGCGCGCATGAGGTCACTGAGCTCTGCTGGGATTTAACCAGCCCCGGCCTGTGTAGTGGTGACACGCATCTGCTGACTGGACGCCTCGGTGCCTCCTCGCGCTGTGGGCTGGCTGGTGGGCCACGCTTGAAAGACTCCTGGCATGTGGCCCCGCCTGCACTCCTCGCTCTTGACCGAAAGCACGTGTGCTACACAATCGGGACAGTGTTAACACGGAGCTCCAAGGAGCTTCCTACACATCTGGCTGAGGCCGGCTGAATCACTTCCCCCCCAGGAGGGTGGCTTCCAGCTCTGTGACATCTGTCAAGTGGCAGGAAGTGTCTGGATTCATCCCTGAGTGATTTTTTATCTCCGCATGCTTTTCTAATTTCATCAGGGCCTCCATACCACATTCCAAACGACATGTCCACATTTGCCACGGACAAAAATGACAGATGGGAAAAGTCATCTCCGACCCTGAAAGTCAGTTGGTCATGTTTTATAGGGGAAGAGCTTGGGCACAGAAAATATTCTAAGAGAGGGTGTAGAGTGACTTGAAATATCATACACGTTACTCGTGTTTAGTTTATTGAAATGAATTCTCCCTTTCCAAATTACTGATTTATCAAAGCATATAAAATTGGTACTTTTTTTTTTTTTTTTTGCAAAAGTATAGCTTACATGGAATAAAACCCACAAATATCATGGGTGTATCTTGATGACTCTTTTTTCCCCTGACAGCCTCAGCCTGTCCCGGCCTCCGTAAGAGTTGTCATTTAGACCAAGGTTCCTTGTGCCCTCCCCTGTAGGACACAGGATGTTCCCACTCGTTCTTCATGTCGGCATGTGACAGTTTATATCCTTTGTGCATGGTGAGACGTGTTTGAAACCAGTGAGTCCCCAAAATAAAATGCCATCTCCTCTCTTCTATGATGATAGAGGCCATAACAATGGCTAGGAAAATGATTTTTTTGTTTGTTTTTTTTGTTTGTTGTTGTTTTTTTTTTTTTTTTTTTTTTTTTTTTTTTTTTTTTTTTTTTTTTTTTTTTTTTTTTTTTTTTTTTTTTTTTTTTTTTTTTTTTTTTTTTTTTTTTTTTTTTTTTTTTAGTTTTTCGAGACAGGGTTTCTCTGTGTATCTTTGGCTATCATGGAACTCACTTTGTAAACCAGGCTGACCTCGAACTCACAGAGATCTGCCTGCCTCTGCCTCCAGAGTGCTGAGATTAAAGGCGTGTGCCACCACCGCCCTGCACGAAATGATTTTTCTAACACCCGTATCTTACAGCAGCGACTATGTGGGGCTGGGGGGAGGTGTGCTTCTCTTCCTACTCGATAGCTAACGTTTTTGCAATCAAGGGAGAACACGCAAATGCTTTGTCTTTAGTTCTGAGGGAGAAGCCTGAATTTACTTTTGTTTCTGACACTTCTTAGAGTCTTGCAGTCAACTCCAGGCATTTTTGAATGCCCAGCCACCTGCCTTCGGAGTCCCTGCACTTTGAAGGACACCTGGGCCCTGAGTGAGAAGCCTCGCTCCCATCCTGGCTTGGTCCCTCCCCGGTTTTACACACATCCAGGAATGAGGCCCTCGTTGCAGCTTGCTCTGCACCAGGAAAAAAAAAAATGCTTAGTCAGACTCAAAGCTAGTTGCTGCAGGCCCTACTCTGTCCTTAGGAGATGCCAAGAAAAGAGGCTGTGGAAGACAAGACTAACCCCCCAAGTCTTCCAATGCCCCGTGTTGTGTCTGGCCCCCCCCGTTGTGATTAGACTGACCATGGGCTTTTCCCGAGGGCACACTAACCTCAACATCATGGACAAACCTTTTTGGGGACTTAAACTCTTTGCTGCTCTGTTTTATTTCTAGAATTGAAAGTAACTACGAGAAAAGATTTTTGGTTGAATTTGGAGAGACAGGGTAAGAGGCCTTTGCCACGGGATGGAAGCAGTGTTAACAGGGAAAACTTGGAGGGGACAGGAGCCGTGGCTGCCTAGGGGTGACACAGACCCTCCAAGGGCCATTGGACAGGTCATCACTTCTATTTCCCGGTCCCTCTGTGACACTGGGCTATTGTATGAAAAGACTAGACTCCAGCTGGTTTATCTACCACTTGGGGGGCAGGGGGTGTTCAGCACTTCCAAGAGGACTTGGGCAAGACAGGACTCTGCAAAGAACTGGGAGCAGGGGGAGGCTTTTCCATATATATGAAGGGGTGCACTTCTGCTTATTTCTCTTTTTTCCTCTTTCCCTTTCTTTCTTCCTTTTTCCCTAACACCTCCCCGCTCCTTTGCACGTGATATATTTGGGTTTGCGTGCATGAGTGTATGTGGGGTGGGGGTTTACGCACATTTACACACATTTACCTCTGTGTGCACATGTGGAAGCCAGAGGTTGACAATGCCTAGCTCCCTGATTGTATTACAACTTAAAAAAAAAACCTTTTGTATGTACATGATGCGTGTGTCTGGGAGTGTAGGTATGTGTGTTTGTGAGTTGGCTTACGCGTACAGGCACACGCTGCAGTGTGTACGTGGAGGACAAAAAGGCAGCTCCGGGCGCTGGTTTTCACCTGCCACTTTGTGTGAGACAGGGTCTTCTTGTTCCGCTGGGGGTACCCAAGGCTGCTCCTGAGGGATCTTTTGTCTCCACCTCCCATCTCACCTACAGGAGCCCTGGAATACCGATGCGCACAATGCAGGTGATCTTACCCACTGACGTATGTTCCCAGGCCCTTCGCTGTATTATAGGAAGTGGTCTCTTAGTGAATCTAGAGTCAGCGATTGACAGACTGGCTGGCCGATAGGCCCCTGGGATCCTCCAGTCTCTGATCACCACTGCAGTTGCAAGAGAAGTTTTACAATATCTGGCGTTTCGGGATAAGGAGAACAATCTCCAGGCTGAGAACAACGTGAAAGTATCTCCCCCACCATGAAGACTACATCAGCTTTACCAGGCGAGTGTTCCCAGGGATTCTCAGCTTACCCATTCCCAACCACTCTATGCAGGCTACAGGACTTCACCATCCCTGACTGGCTTTGTCTGGGGCTATCGTTCATTCACTTCTGCCCCCAGTGGTGGAGGCCAGTGACTTCGGCATGGAACAGACATTCAGTGGACGAATGGGTACTCTATTTCAGACATGTTAATCTTTAAGAAAACAAGCTTTGGTGGGAAATAAAAGGCCCACATGAGAATTCCCACCTTCTTTAACAATTGGTAAGGAGAACTTGGAATAGACTGGGTTTTTTCCCCCCACACTTTGAGAGTCTTCAGGTCATTTTTAAGATGAGTTAACCACAGGCCATGACCACCTCTGTGAGTTCCCCCCACCATGCTCCTATATTATCCCCAATCTGAGAGTTGGCTATGTCTATTACCCAGGTTCCACTCTCCTGGAAGCCCTCCTTATCTTTCTTGATTAAGGCTTCATCTTGACTTTTGTTGAGGACTGTCCTACGTCTCAGCATGGGGCCCTCGACCTGTCCTTCCCTTGCCCTGAGATGCACCTGAAGGATAGGGTAGCACCCCCCTCCCCCAACCCAAGCCCAGCATCCAGTACGCAGGCAGCGCCTAGGTGGAATAGGTTGTCTCTATGTGTTGCCTCCTAGAAGCGATTCAAATTGGCTGAAGGGAACGTTCATTTCCCTTCTTTTTACAACAAAGTCTCTTCGTTGCCATGCCTGAAAGGTAAACCGGGGAAGGCAGGCTAACACAGTCATTTGTAATCCTTAGACATTGTTATCATAAAACTAATCTTTACATGTTCATAGTTAGACTATTTGTAATAGCCCCAAACTGGAAATTGTCCAAATGCCCATCACTAGTTGATGGATAATAAATAAATTGTGGGATTCCGCACAATAGGATAAGGCAGAGTAATTGCAGTGAGCAGTCTACAGCTACATGAAATGATTTCGATAAATCTCATTAACACAATGCTGGGTATTAGGAGCCAGGCGCAACAGCGATGATTCTGTGTTTATGAAAAGCACAACACCAAGCATAACTAATCTTTGCTGTTCGTCGTCAAGATAGTGGCTTCCCGTGGAGTGATGCCTGGTTGTGGGGCTGGGTTTTTCATTTGGGTCCTGGCAACACCAATATTTGGTTTATAAAGAGGTATTCTGCTGCACTTTTGGAGCAAAGACCTCTCTGAGAATTCTGCTGTCTCCGAAGAGACCTTGTTCAGGACCTTTCTCTCCAGAGCCAGGTCTGAAACCAGAGGTTGAATGTTGGAATGACGGTGTGCACGCACTAATTGCCTAGCGCTGTATCACAGAGTATCCCAGAACACGGGGGCTAAAACACCAGGCATTCATTATGTGATTGCCTTTGCTGATCAGGAACCTGGAGCAGCTGAACCGAGTAGTTCTAGCTCAGATTCTCTTAGGAAGAGGCAGCCGATGTGTCGACAGGGGCTGCCGTGATCTTCTGAAGACTTTACAGGGTCCTTCTAATTCATTTCCATGGCTGTGGACAAGAGGCTAGTGGGTCCCATATGCATTTCCCCATAGGGCTGCTTGACAACAAAGCATCCAGCTCCCCCCGGAAAGAGTGAAAAGGAGGGTGTGGAAGAAGCTAGAATATATGTTCATGACTTAGTCTCAGAAGTCGCATGCCGTCCTTCCCTACCATTCATCCTGGGAACACTTGAGTAGGAGGGGATCCAAATGCGCCCCTTGAAGAGAGTAACAAAGAATTTGTGGATGTCTTTTCGAAACCATGGAAGTTTGCTCTCTGACTTCAAATTATTTACCCTTTCCCGCCTTACTAAGGAAGGATCTTCCAAGGCCCCCAAGCGGAGCACCTACTTGAAGCTCAGAATCCTCTCATCAACATCAAGGCCAGATGCTGGTGTGTGTGTGTGTGTGTGTGTGTGTGTGTGTGTGTGTGAGAGAGAGAGAGAGAGAGAGAGAGAGAGAGAGAGAGAGAGAGAGAGAGAGAGAGCATGGGCATCCTCAGCTTAAGGGAAGCTACCTTGGTACAGTTCCCCTCACTCAGAACATGGGAGATGCTTAAATGTCCGCTGTAAATGCTTCCATCCACAGCTAATGCTGGTGGGGACTGTCAGGAAAAGTACTTTGGATGTTTTTCTGCTCATGAAGGAGGCCAGAAGTTAGTGGTTAGGACTCTTGAGCCTTGTTCCTAGAGAGTTGCTAGCCTCCAGCATTTGGAAAGCAAACTGGGAAAAGACCCGAGGCACCCTGACTAAGATCGAGTCCTATTTTGCTCCGAAGGGATTTTCATACCTCTCGGCTCTGACTTCTGGCATTTCTCCTTTGTCTGTGAAGGCAGCCATCTTGCTATCTCACTCGCTTCCCCCACAATAACATTCTGGAAGTTCAAAAGTTATCTTCGTTTTATACTGTATCTGCTTCGTTCAGTCCAAGTGTGATCTCTAAACCAAAGTATCGTGGAGGCGATACCACGCCTCCCGGACCCAGGACAAAGGCTCCCTCGCTCATTCCCTTCTCTGTGGAAGCCACCGTCATTCCCAGGATTACCCTCTCAAAGGAAACCGTGAGGCATGCCTTCTTGATTCATTTCATACTGGAAACAAAGAGTTTAAAATATATGCAATCTTGAAAGAGTAGGTGCTAGACTTAAGGCAGACAGAAAAAAAAAATTCCTTAACTTTAATTTTCAACTACGTGGAACAAACCAAGACCAACAAAAACGGGAAGGAAGATATTAGCACCTTCCCCGTCATCGCCAGGAAAACAAGTACCTTGCCCTGCCTCCACCCACGCACCCAGGAGAACCATCTCTGTACCCATCGAGAGAAAGACCACCCTGGCAGTAAGTGGCTGACATGATGGCACATGCTGTACATCCTAAGCTGTGATCTACACAGGTGAGGCAGTGGGCACCCTAGAAGCTGCAGCAGTGCAACCTGGGAATTGCAGTTTTATGCTTTGTAGTAATTCAGAACTTTAAAAAAAAAAAAGTAAGAGCCTGAGAAAAGGGAAATTATACTGATCTCTAAAACCAGCTAAGATAGAAGCAATTGTGAGTAAAATGATATAATGTAAATGTGAATGTACTTTTTTTTTTTTTTTTGTCTTTTTATCTTTTTGAGACAGGGTTTCTCTGTGTAACCATAGCCCTGTCTGTCCTGGAACTTGCTCTGTAGACCAAGCTGGCCTCAAACTCACAGAGACCCGCCTGCCTCTGCCTCCTGGGGTTAAAGACGTGCCCCACCATAGGCCAGCAAATTTACTTTTCTTGGAGAGAGTCTACCTCTTCAAACTAACCATAAGAAGTGCTAGAAGGGGGCAGTGTGCTGGCTCAGGAGGCAGTGGCACTTGCTCAGAGTTCAGTCCCTGGAACCTACGTGTTGTGGTTCGAAGGGAGGAACGTCCTCCGTGAGCTCATGTCTTTAAACACTTGGTCCCTAGCTGGTGGCAATGTTGAGGGAGGTCATTGGCCCATTAGAGGGGTAACCTTGCTCTTGGCACTGGGGGTGAACTTCAAGGTTGTATAGCCTGCCCCCCACTTCCTGTTTTCTCTCTGCTTCAGGACTGCTAACTGCAGTGTATGGGCCAGCCTCATGGCCTGGCCTTCTCAACTTCCCTGGCCTGATGAACTGACTGTACAGCCTCAGAAACTGTGAGCCAAAATAAAGCCATTTCCACTCAAGTTTTCTGAGGTATCTTCTGACAGCAATAGAACACTAAGTCATCAAGTAATGGCAGAAGGAAACACTCCACTCTGCAGAGTTATTCTCTGACTTCAAACAAACATGCCTGCTGTGGCACATATAACTCACATAGACACACACATATACACACATGTTATACACACAATAATAATAATTGCTTTTATTCAAAATGGTGACAGATACAGCTCATGGGTAGAACACTTGCCCAGTAGGCAAAGGGCCATACCTCTAAGCCCCAATACTGCTTAGTAATAATAGCAACAACGATTAGGATTCTCAAACTCCATATTGAAGCCATAACTAAGAGTGTACAAAGACAGAGGAAAAATTTTAATACCTCAGTTGTTGACGCTAGTATGAAGAAAAGATGTGGATAGAAGAAATGATCAGAGGCATTTTTTTTTTACTTGTTCTTTAGATTGTTTGTTATGACCATGTTTTGTGGCCTTAGCTGGCCTGGAACTCACTGGATAGCCCAGCTGGTCCCAAATGCCTCAGCCTCCTAAGGGCTAGGACTACACCTATCTAAGACTGTTTTGTTTGTTTTCTTTTTGTTTTTTGAGACAGGGTTTCTCTGTAGCCCTCCCTGGCTGTCCTGGAACTCACTTTGTAGACCAGACTGCTGGCCTCGAACTCACAGAGATCTGCCTCCCGAGTGCTGGGATTAAAGGCCTGTGCCACCATGCCTGGTTCCTTCTGAGACTTTAACCATACAAAATTAGTATATTAGATTTGCACTCCAATACACTAGGCTTCAGCTATAGTAACTAACGAGTCTAGAATGAACAAAATAATGCATGAGAAAATATTCCAATAGTTTGACAACTGTGGATCAGGGTTGGCAGAAGGCTCCATAAAATGCCCGTCCAGGCTGCTCCCCAGGAACGGTGGTAATTCAGAAGACCTTGGGCGAGCCCAAAGAATGTGTATGGCTAACCTGCTCCTCAGTGATGCTGATGGTCCATGGACTACACTTTAAGAATCACCGAAGCCTTCTGTTCTCCACTAGGAAATGTATTACAAAGTTATAATAACTGAGGAGTGGACAGATGAAATGTAGTATCTCCATACAAGGAAACAATTAAAAGAAATTACATTGATATATCAGAGAGGGGCACTGGGTGTCTCACGCTACCATTTCTCTGCCTATTCTTTGAGTCAAGGCCTCTCACTGAACCTGGAGATAGATGGTGGCCAGCAAGCTTCAGCAGCCCCCCCTGTTTTCAGCCCAGCCCCAGCACTGAGGCTAAAGCACACAACCATACCCGGCTTTTTCCATGGGTCCTGGGGGTTTGAACATGGGTCCTCATGCATGTGTAGCAAAGCACTCCTACCTGTTGAGCACATAGGAAATAAATTTTTCCACATTTTTTTCTAGTTGATAATTTCAATGATCCGCAGGACCAGGGGGACAATCAGGTAATATAAATACCAAAAAAATATGTAAACATAGTCTTTGACTAAGGAAATAGTTAGGGATAGACGCTTCCAACAGTCATTCTCTACACGCAAGACTGTAGTTAGGAATGGATGCTACCAACAGTTTATCTTCCACATAGCAGACGCGAAGGTTCTGCAAATTGGAAAGGAACCACATGTGTAAAAATATATATATAGTGTACACCTCTAATCCTGGTACTTGAGAGGCAGAAAAACGCAGGCAGATGTCTGAGTTTGAGACAGCCTGATCTACAGAGCAAGTTCCAGGACAGCTAGGAGAAACTCTGTCTCAAAAGAAACAAAACAAAACCAAAATCCAATAAATAGGTAGATGGATAGATAGATAGATAGATAGATAGATAGATAGATAGATAGATAGATGATAGATAGATGATAGATAGATAGATAGATCTGTTTACCAAGTAAAATACTATCTAGTCACTAAAGATGATGTTACAGATTTATTGCCATAGAAAAATGCTCATGATATAGTTAAGTAAAAAAATACAAGTTAGAAAATAGCCTTTGAAGAACGAGGAAATGGCTCAGTGGGTAGGAGTGCTCACTGTACAAGCTGGTGACTTGAACGTGGGTCTCCAGAACCAACTTATGTCTAATCCCACCAAAACTACAGGAACTGGGGGGAGAGATGAGAGACCTGGAAGTTTAGGACCCAGCTAGTCTGGCTCACACAGCAGTACTGAGACCTTGTCTGAAATTAAGTGGATCAGCGTGGACTGATACCCCAAGGTTGTCCTTCAACTCCACCCATCTTGTGGCATGTGTTCCCTCCGCCCCTCTCTTCCTCTCTCTCTTTCTCTCTCTCCTCTGTCTCTCTCTGTCTCTCTGTCTCTCTCTCAACTCTCTCTTACAACACCTTTCTCTCTTTCTCTCTTACACACACACCTCTCTCTCAAATACACCTCTCTCTCTCTCTCTCTCTCTCTCTCTCTCTCTCTCTCTCTCTCTCTCTCTCACACACACACACACACACACACACACACACACACGAAGAAAACGAAAGCAAAGAAAATGTGACCCAACATACAATACTCACACAGTGTGAGATAGATCCAGAAGATGGTGAACTATTAAACTTTTTCCCTCAAGTACTACATAGGGCCTTTGTAATGCAGAAATAATCACCTCTCCCTTTAAAGGGGAATATAACATAAAATACGCAAACATTTCTTTATCTGAGACGACACTCAAGTACAGAGAATGGAAGCCAAGGACAATGCTATAAACCACAGAACAAAGCAGGGCTGGCCACGGGAACCCCAGTCCCTGTTGTAAGACTCCAGAAATGTTTAGTGTTGCTTTCCTGCTGCAGTAATGCACGATTCTGTCAACCAAATATGCTCTGCTCCCCAGAAAGTGTGTCCATTTCATAAAGATACTTACAGAAATATTTTTGTTTCCCTCATATCTTAAATAGAATTTAGAGACCCTAGATAATGAACAAAGTTGCAGGTAACAGCATGAAACAGGCAGTTTTTTCACAAAGATTATTTTTGTCTTGTGGACACAAGTGTTGGTCTTTATGTATGTATAGTTCTACGTGTCTGTTCCTTGGAAGCCAGAAGAGAGCGTTGGAAGCCCTGGCTTGAGGCAGTCTTTAGAACCAACTCTCTATTCTAGGTTCAAACACCACAGCCTGCCCACTAGGGAAAACTGTCTGTCTTCCTCAAAAGCCAGGATTACTCTTGCAGAGGGTTACAGTGGCCCTACATCATTCCACTTGATCTGCTCCTGATTCTGGAACTGTGAGACTCCCTGAATTGCTGGTCTCCTTTTCAGTTCCCGATTCATTGCCAGTGGTTTACATCTGGAGGGCAAGACAGCATTGGCCAACTGTTGGCTTTTGGTATAATGACCCTCCACGGTACTATTTCTCTGGGGAGGGGTCAAGCTATGCAGATCAAGGCCCCTGTATCTCCCCCCAGTTGCCAAAGACCATGCAGGTTGCAAACCAGAACTTAATAGAAGTTCCACGCAAGACTGCAACATTCGTGTTTGTCTGAACTTACAGGTTAGTATGTCCAGTGACAGTGGGACAAGGGACAGGGGAGGGGTCTAGCCAAGGAAGTGAGAGGGTTCGCTGTCCATAGAGAATTTCAGAACGATGAAAGAACTAAAAGTATACCTGCTTTTGACCATCGCTAACACAAACAGCTCCAAGCAATGGCAGTGATAAGAACTACTCCAGCCTGGAGGGATGGTCCACTCCCCCTGGTCGTCTCAGACCTGGGCACAGCACCACCCTCACCCTGGCTCTGAGTGTCTCTGTGTTCTATCATTTTATTGTAAGTGTGGCCATCGGCACCCAGGACCCTCCCACTGGGATCCTCTGTCCCCAGTATGATGTCTGAAGGCAAGAGCATTTCAAGAGAGGGAAAAGGAATGATCTTGAACACCTAAGACCTAAGACCCCTTTTGTCCTCAGGAAAATGTCCGAGGGGAGGACAGACCTGGGAAAGATGCTGTCCCCAAACGCAGAGTCAGGCTCATGCTGGGAAAGGGAGTGCCTTGGAAGCCCAGCCCTGATGTCCCAGCTTCTCTGAGACTTTCCCAGTGCCCCAAGGCAGAGTTAGTCACTTCCTTCTTGTGCTCCCACATCACACTGTGACACACACCTCTTTGTCAGAGCCCTGGCGGCTGAGTCTTTCTTGGAGCACCCCGCTCTCCTGAGGGCAGAAGCTTACCTGCTCATCTTTGTCCTGGTCCTGACATCTGAGTGACACTGAGAACAGACTCTCAAAAAAAAAAAAAAAAAAAAAAAAGCTACTTTGAGACATCACTCACTCATTCATTCATTCATTCCAGGTGTCCTTGTCTATTATGTAACTGTCATTAGGACACACTGTCCATCACTGTTATTAGCCTAAGCGATTCTATTAGGTAAACTGAAAAGCGGAGAGAGAAGCAGCAATTCCATACCAAGCGGAACGTGGCATTAAGTCACCTCTCTGTGACCGTGGGAGTGGAAGAGGAAATGAAGCCTGGGTCATCGTCACTGGGGACAGAACCTGATGACAATGGCTGCGGTCCTGTGATAAGGACTTTGCTGAGGTTTGGGTGAAGTAAGGGAATGACTTACTAATAACGGGCGGGGATGAGCTGGAAGGAAAGTGTGACAGGACGCGTTCAGCCTTGCCCAGGCCACACCCAGTTTAGTCAACGACTTCGGAACCCTCAGAACAGTAAAGGAACACAGTAAAGCCTGTGCTCTGGGGACAAGTGGCAGGTAGGCAGGAGGCGGGCTTAAAGAAAGACATCTGCCTGTCCTGAGAACCTCTGAGCCAGGAAAGTGACCCATGGGGCAGGGCTGGTCCGGAAAAGCAAAGGTTCCCAAGAACACCTGGGGGTTGCTTCGGGAATGCGCCCCAGGCCTGTTCTGCTTCCTCCCGAGTGCGAGCGGGCAGGACCCGTATGCTGGCTTAAGCAAGCCCCATGTCAGCAGTAATCACTGTGAAGAACGCTGCCAAGCTGAAATTCCACCTCTGAGAGCCTGTGCTCCGGTGGCACTGTAAGGCATTTTCAAGGCATCCGAAATGTAAAAGTGTGTAAAATTAACAAGTAAGAGCCAACAGACAATAGTTTCTAGGGAGCTGTCGCTTGGGGAAAGAGAATGGAACGGAGGGGAACTCCTCGGGAAGCTCAGGGTTGCTAGCTTTGGCAGCACTGTCTGAGCCCAGCCTTTGACCTAGGCCGAGACCTCTCCCTGGCCTCACAGGCAATATTAGCACATGCAGGGTTTGCAAATCAATGGCCCATGGGCTAAATCCAGTTGCCAGCTGTGTTTCACTTGGCTCCAACAGCGAATTCATTTTCTAAAAGTTGGAAATCCTTAAGCAGGATGCGTGCCTTCCAGTTTACGGCGGTCCTCACTGGTCCGCGTTGTCTTTTCACAGCACCGACTCCTTCACAGGAGCGGCGAAGCCTCAGTGGGCTTTTGGCTGCTCTGGCCTCCAACTTGATTGCTCATTGGGATCATTCAAAGAGGCTTCAGAAGACACCCACGCTTGAGTTCAATCCCAGATATTCCAATTAAATCTGCCTCGAGATGCCCAGCAAGGAGGAGCTAAAAACATCTACCATGATCCTATGGCATAGGAAGACAGGAGATGCAGCGTCCTCAGAGAGAACAAAGTAGCTAAAGACTGCGGGGCCAGGGTGCATTGCACCCGCCACTGGCTGGCTTCCAATTGACTTCTCTTTATCTGCTGCTGGGCCACCTGAACAAGGAAGCAACCACCTACCTCATCAAGACCCTTGCATTCAATATTCTCTGATGGGCACAGGCATACCCTCCCCGAATCATGACTGATAGGTTGATAATAGAATCTCCACAGAAATGAAGAGTTCAGTTTGGTTCCCGGTCCAGCTGCTCAACTTGGATTAGCTCAGGCACTTCGTCTAAGTCTTTACAGACAGATAACATCACATCTCCCTCCCTGTTTTAAAGACAGGGAAATGGTGGCACTGGTCCTGCGGTCATCTAAGCCCCAGGGTGTACTCAGTCACTCAGACACCCAATAAGTTGATTACAGTAAGAATTCACACCCAGTAAGCAGCCTGTGGAGGGCTATGTTCTAGCACAGCCCTGAGGATGGCCAGTAGCCCGAGTCTGTTCTGGTTTGGTCCTTACTTTGCCACATTGGGGGGTGACTACTTGGATTCTTAGTCAATGGGTTTACATAAGGCACCAGAAACAGATATACATTCATCTATAGCTCAAGCCCTGAAGAGGAAATAAACAGACACAGAAATATTTGTGGTAAGACATGATCCAGGGTGACAGAAGACGGAACACACACACAAGCACACACACACACACACACACACACACACTGCCTCCACCACCACCACCACCCTGCCGCAGTTTTGTGACTGCATTGGAGAAGCATCCTCGGCACCACTGAGGAAGGCTGCACAGAGCAGAAAGTGTTAGCATTGTAAGCAAAAAGGTGAGCAGGAGTCGTCAGGCAGGGAAGGAGGCTTGGGGATCGGCCAGCTCTGGCTGAGTAAGGGTGTGAGTGTGACCACTGCACAGCAAACACTGGAAAACTCAGGGTTGAGTAAGAGGAGTCCTGCAGTTTCCCCTTGAAGTTTAGTTTAGCCTGCTACCTATAAACCTAAGGATTATGAATGGTCTTATGTTTTCCTCATACTTGGACCCTCACATCAGTTGGAGATTAGTTTCCTAGCTACAAAGACAGTGTTCGCTACGGCGGCAAGACCCCTTCTCTATCACCCAGCACCTCTTGCCTCTCAAAGAACATTCCAGAGATCTGAGTGTGACCCTTACTTATCTCTAGAAGAAAGCACCCCCGACACACACACACACACACACACACACACACCAATGCATTAAATGCAGTCACAAGTCACACTGGCACTGTAAATTACTTTACACTGACTGATTCCAAAGGCAATGTTATTGTAGAAAAACAATCACAGGAAGAGTAGAAACCACAGAGAAGGGGTACACAGAATGTCACTGATACTTTGGATATTTGTTTGAAGTTGTTTGGAAATATTGCATAGCCTAAATCATTGATACGGACACACCAGTATCTTTGATCTTCAGTTCCTCTTTACCGTGTGTGTGTGTGTGTGTATGTGTGTGTGTGTATGTGTGTGTGTGTGTACAAGTTCATGTCTGTGCATAAGCGTGTAAGGTGCACATGGAGACCAGAGATCAATGTCAGCTCAGTTCCTCCTCACCTCCCAGCGAATCTAGAGCCTAGCCAGACAGCAAGCCTCAGCCATGTCTTTGAATCCCGTAATGTTGTCACTAATTGTGAATATCTTTCTAAATGCCATTGACTATGCAAAGCACGGATTTTTAGTATTCAATCTTGGTGAGTTATCTAAAGGCTCTCATTTGATCTAATTGTGGTTACACCCTCCAAGGTGAGGGCATCATCGGGCGTAACACTGTCCAAGATCAGCCAAAACATCTGTGCACAAGCCTGCCCTTCTTTTTTTTTCCACGCGCTTGGGTTTTAGCCCGGGGCGGGGTTCACGACTTTGATATTCTTCAATATTTGTAAGGGGGAAGGCCTGTACAAGATTAATTACAAACCTAGGGCCTGGTGTAGCTCAGACCCTCATTATCATTAATGAACCTTGTCTTCTGTGCGAAGAAGGAAGAGGCCTCTAATTGGGTTTGTTTCTTCGAGCAGATATATAAGTAGCCCTCAGAAGTGTTCTTTTTGCCAACCTATTAGGCGGAGCAAACCTGCTAATCTATGCAAACTGGAGGCTCCTCGGAGAGTAAATGAATTCCGTGACAGAGGCTGGCTGGGGGAGGAAGCCACAGTGAAAGCCCACTGCACCACCTCGTACACATGGCTCATTCATCTGCGAGGGGAACTCGGCCTTAATTATTCATGATAATAGCCCTTAATATACTAGTTTGCCGCAGCGTATTTTGTAGCCGTAATGGAGGTCTCCGTCTCTTAAAACTTATGACAGTTCTCCACACTCTTAAATCTTCCCTGAGAGGTGGGGTAAGAGTCTGACCAAGGTTTTCCTGGGAATGTCATGTTTGTAGCATAATAATCAAGCTTTACAATTCCCCAGAGACTTTCATCCCGAGGATCTCAAAGCGCTTTATGAGCCTTCATTAGTGCCAGGAATACCCGCGAGGCACCAGGGTTTTACTATCTTTGTTTTATAGGTGAAGAAACAAGACAGGGGCTGGTGAAGTGACTTGCCCAGGGTCACATAACCAATCAGCGGGACATCTTGGAGACCACAGACAGGTTTTCTTCCATCTTGGAAGATGCCATTTCTGTGGTTGGGGAGGCCAGGAAACTATAGCCATGACTTTCGGTGTTTGTTGACCTTTGGATATTATTCTGGAAGCATTCAGTGCACATCACCGGCCTCAGTGCTTGCTTGGGGGGTGGGGGTGGGACAGGGGAAGCTCGCTAGGGTTTCCAGTTCAAAGCCTCGGTTATCCAGACTCCTACTCCAAGTTTCTCGTCCACTTGGGGAAAGACATTTGTGAGGTGTGCTGACTGACACAGCTAACTTGATAACTTTTTTTTTTTTTTTTTTTTTTTTTTTTTTGAGACAGGGTTTCTCCGTAGCTTTTGGTTCCTGTCCTGGAACTAACTCTTGTAGACCAAGCTGGCCTCGAACTCACAGAGATCTGCTTGCCTCTGCCTCCTGAGTGCTGGGATTAAAGGCGTGCGCCACCACCGGCCAGCTTAACTTGCTAACTTTTGTGTGTGTCTTTCTAAAGAAGAATCAAGTATTTGTGGATTTTGATCTTTAAGATTGTGTGTGTGTGCGCGCACACACACACATGCGTGCAAATTCAAGCACCCACAGAGACTAGAAGGTAGTTGCAGGTGAAATTATAATCTGTTGGGGGCCACCCCATAACAATGTTTGGAACTGTCTCCTGGAAGAGTAGCAAACAGTCTTAAGAGCTGCGCCACCTCTCTAGCCCTATGTTTTTATGAAAAAAAAAGTTTTCTATAATATTATAGGATTTTTTTCTCCATATTATTGTAAGATTTCAGTAAGGAAACTTTGCTTAAGTTAGAACCGGCTGTTGTGCTGGGGGAAATTCTAGATAATTAAGTGTTGTGATTCTCCTTTTAAAACAGACTCTAAACCCTCAAGCTTTAAGAAAATGGGGGGATCCTTTTAAAAATTATTTTATGGCTAGTGACATCTATGGTCGAGGTCCTACTTTGAGGGGGACGGAGGGGGAGCTTTTCGTGTTTGTTTTGCTTTAAATGTGCGCATTTGATCCCAGCTCAGATTTACACTGGGAACATTTTTAAAGCGTCTGCACTCCCAACTGTGTGGAATGCCAGGAAACGGGTTCATTCTGGGAGGACGGAGCTTTCAGCTCTGTCCTCTGTGACAGACTCCAGAGCAGCCCTACCTTAAGGCGAGCAGGTCACCGGGCTGCTTCGGTGACCCCCCCTAACCTGTACCAGGCTGCCGGCAAGCACTCCTGTCAGCTCTGTTTACTCTGACAAGACTGATGGCATCCAGGTGGGTTTCTCCACCCCCCATCCCCACGCAGCCTCCTCCTCCTCCTCCTCCTCCTCCTGCCCCCACGCCTCTGCAGCCCAGGACACCAAGTTTGCCAGGGGAACGGTTCCGCCCAACTCCAGGCTATGGAAGCAGCTGCTCTCCTGAGTTAAACCACTGGCTTTGCTTCTAATCAGCGCAGGAGGTTCACCTGATGATTCCCTTGCCACCCCGAGGAGTATCCCTGATGGGCCTCGGAGCTTTGAACTTTAGAAAAAATGTGCCTGCCTCTTTGCCTTTTCTAGCGTCTGCATCTCCCTCAATGGAGCCGCTGGCCTGGGAAGCCTGCGCTGTTAAGCAGATAAGACTGTTAAGAATCTGGAGGGCCTGGTCGGGAGACGTTCAGCTCACGAATGTCAGGAGTAGATAGAAGGGTTGCTGGAGCTGGATGGGGGCAGCGCTGAGGGTGAACAGGCTGCTTCTCCAGCGGCCATCAGCCTCAGAGACTTCCAGCTCCCCAGGGCCCGGTCCAAGCTGCTGGTCATGGGGAATAATTACTAGTGGGCGCCTGGTATGTGTTAAGGGTTATTGGCCCCATTGAACGTGCCACTAGGGCAGCAGGGACTCAGGCATGAGTAAGATGAAGTTCTCAAGCAACGTGTGTAAGTGTGGGGGAGGGGAGGGTGAAGTTAAGGGATAAGACAGTTCCCACAAAATGACGAGCTACAGAAGTCAGAAAGAAAATGGTCCCGGAGGACTGGAAGGTGCAACCTGAAGGAAGCAGCAGGACCGGGGCCTGAGGAGAAGAGAGAGTGGAGCCTTGCAGGGAGACGTTACATAAGCAAAGGTGTTGAGGCAGGAACTAACAGCCAGTGTTTGAGGAACAGCGATAGAGGGATAGAACCGGTGCAGGAGTTCACACGGGGGAGTAACGGAAGGGAGCCAGGGTGGGGCCAGGTGAAAAGGGCTCTGGAAGGCTTAGCCAGGAAGGTGGGAGGGCGACACGATCCAGGTGGCGTTGTGAGAAAAAAAAAAAAATCAACCTGGCATCAGTGCGCAGACAGAAAGAGACGGAAACTGTTCGACTGCCGTAAACTCGAACAGGATCTGATAAGCGCTGAGCAGCGGCTGTGTAAGTTAGTCACAGCCCACAGCCTTGCTGTCTAGAGACGCCTCTCCCTTCCCTTCTGCACCTTCTGGTTGATTCCATGCCCTGCCTAGGTCTTGCCCTACCAGGCTCGTCCTCAGGGGTGCTCGCCCTGCCGGGGCCTGGATCAGGCAGTTTTCCTCACAGAAGCCCACTGGCTTTGTCGTAATATGCTATTGTGTTGTCTTAGTTTTTTTTTCTTAATTCTGATAAAAATGTTTTAAGGTTTAATACCTTGATCATTTTTTAAGTGTCCAGTTCAATGGAGGTTGGTGTCATCACTCTGCTGAACAGCCCATCTCCAGGAAACCTTCATCTATACCTACTGGGCAACTTCCTGTGACCATCTGTACTCTCCCTTGTGAGTGACTTCAGCTGCTATCGGGATTTATAGAGTATTTGTCTTTTTGTTAAGTGGCTTTTTCACCTGGTGAAACATCCTCAAGGTGGATGCATGTTTACCATGTGATTCCCTTTTAAAGCCAACACTCCACTGTATCTGATGTTTGTCTCCATCTGAGGGTTGATATTCCAAGACTTTTTTAACTTTGCTATGCTGGGCATGGGTTGAACGCCAGGCACTGTCGTATTAAGCAACTGTTCTGCCACTGGGAAATATCCCGAGTCCTCTCTGTGCTTTTTCTGTTGGGACAGGGTCACACTGGGTTGGCCAGGTTGGGCTTGAACTCATTCCTCAGCCCCAACAGGTGTTAGAGTTAGATCCACCCGCCTAAGCTTCCCAAGGAATCCTGACTACTTGCCTGTATGACTGGGCCTGGTTGCTATCAGCAGACTTTAAAAACCTCTGATAGAAATAGGACATTAGAACCGAATAAGAGAGCAGAATATGTTCTTATAATATTCTTTAAAAGAGACAAGGAAATGTAGGAAGGTTGGGGGAAAGAAGTTGGGGGACAGCAATAAAGAAATGCACCCGGTGTCCACCCCTCGCCTCTACATATTCTTGTGTGCGTGTGTGTACATGCACACACGCACGCGCGCGCGCGCGCGCGCGCGCACACACACACAGTTAATAGGAAACAGAATTTAGGGAACCCAATCCCATCTCTGTGCTGCATGCACCGCAGGCCTCACAGTAGGCATTGATTAATAATTAATTAATCTATACCTGGCTCATCTCAGCTTAACACACCAAAATAGGAAATGGCGGAGAATTGTAAAAGTACGGCTCCTTCTGGCCACATTTTCCACGGTACCCTCCATTCGCCTGCATCGGTTGTCTCAGAATATGCACGGGCTGATTGGACACGACTAATCGCTTTGGCCGCATTAGCTAGGTGGCTGAGGAGAAGGGCAAACTTTTAGGCCAGTCTTGGCTACGTAGTAAAACCCTGTCTCAGACAGACAGACAGACAGACGGACAGGCAACAGAATGCCGTGCTCTACACTGCTTCACTGTCCACTGGAGCTTACTGAGCTCCTGTGGGCCAGGGGCATTTCCTCTGCCCTTCCCCTAGAGCAGACCAGACATTGCTCTGAAGACATTTTACCTTGCAACTGCCAGTAGTTCAGTACAGAGGACACACACCTTCGCGTCTGTACACACACTTCACAGGCACACAGACAGCTTGGCGTGAAAGAAGCCAAGAAGAGAGGCTGCAGCTGCACCTTGGTAGCTGTGGAGAAGGAGGAGCAAACACCTGAGTGACCATTTCCTCAGATCCGCCGCCTGGTCATCCACCAGGGGTCCTCTGCCCCATTGTGTTCTTTCAATTACACCGAGGAAATTCTGTGGCCATCAGAACAGAAGAATAGATCCAGAGCCTCTTTGGGTGCAGAGGGGCCTCTGTGGAACTATGTCACTATGCATGGTTGGCCCCAGGCTCCAGCGCTGTCCTTGGCCAGGACCTAAGTCATGAACAAATAGCTCTACCTGAGAGACTTAGCCAACTTTGTATGAACAAATTTAATAATAATCATCTGCTGGAAATTGTTTAACATTGTGGCCCTATTCCTTTACATATCTCCAAAGTCAGACTGATAACCCATTTAACTTTAGATAGAAGTAGTGGGTGAGAAGATAGTGTATAAAATAGTTATGCTAATTTTAAATATAGCTATAAAATAAGACTTCAATATTAAAGAATCTGGTCTAGTGTATATTAGAAATGAATTTTTACTTTCTGTTGGAAATAAAAATACCTTATTGAAATGTAAACGCTGAAGATAGGAAACATAGACTAAGTCTCTAGTGTAGATTGTACATTTGGAAGCAGGACTTAGAGACAAAATTGAGTTAATACCCAGAGCCCCTCTCCAGCTCTGAACACACGACAGTGATGGATACATGTAAAATTGAACATCATTCACATGTACTTATGCTCAACAATACAATAAGCACCATACATTTAAGCAGAGTATCTGAGAACTCAGTGCCACCGTCACTGAGCAGCATGGAGTCCAATACTCGGAAATGACATCGTTCTTCTTAGGCCCTGATTACATGCCTGGTGGTACTTCCCCAATCTGCCTACAAATGGGAATTAAAGGAAAAAATAGATCCAGGTGTCAGTGGGTTTTTTTCTTTTCTGAGTTCGTTAGTGGGTAGGAGAATCCCTGACGTAAGCTCAACTTTACACGGTGATCTTATGTCTGGTCTCTGTCTTCTAAATCAACATTAACAGATTAATTTATTCCAGATGAAATGACAATAGGATTTTCCAAAAATGTTAAAATGACTATTTTAGGGTCTTCAAATAAGTAAAAGAACAGAAAGTTATCAAACTAAACTCAGACAAAATGAAAATAAAGATATAAAAGAAAATATTTAGTAAGCTTTAGAAATGAAAAATCATTCATTGATGAAAAATATGAAAAGTAGCAAACTAGGGGAAAAATTACCAAGAATTTATCCAGAGTCAAATCTAGAACAAAAGAGACTTTAGAAAAAACAATGAGAGCCAGGCAGTGGTGGCACATGCCTTTAATCCCAGCACTCAGGAGGCAGAGGCAGGTGGATCTCTGAGTTTGAGGTCAGCCTGGTCTACAGAGTGAGTTCCAGGACAGTCAGAGATATACAAAGAAACTCTGACTTGAAACAAATGCCACCATGCCCCCCAAAAAATAACAGTGAGGATTTTCCCTCATATTGAAAGGATGTATCTGAGGTAACAGAAAAGAAATCATTCTCAGATACAGTCTTAGAAACTTTAGGACAAATTACCTACATGAGGATGCTGAGACCACACCTCAACACTCCTGGCTGGAGAACTCACAGAGTATCTCCAAGGCGCTAAAGGTGGGGTGGGGGAGAGCGGCTGCACCAATGCTTCACTTGGGCAAACTTTGTTGGCGTTGAGAACAGAAACAAAGCCTTTTCACATTTAAGATACCGAAGAGTATTGGCTACTTCCAGATCTTCGCTGACAAGATGACCAGAGGGTTTGCTTCCGCAAGAACAACGAATCTGGGAGGACAAAATAGAAAGGGAAGGAAAAAGGCAGAAAGTCCCTATAAGGGGAAATGAATTGATAGATTAAATATGAGCTGTAAATCCGGACCAGCATCCACCTGAAGAAGTATAGAGAGAGAGGAAATGCCCAGACATGTGCCAAAACAAAGAAATAGTTCACCAGCATTAATAAAAATGAGCTGGTCTCCCCAAGATCCTTTCTGACCAGAGGAGAGATGAGTGACCGGCATGTATTGATTGATTTATGGTCCAGTATTATTCCAAGTAAGATTTAGATTAGCTAACCTGCAGCTATTCCTGGTCTACCCTTCATTTTCAAATCCAGGAACTTCCTAAGGGAGCCGTTGGCAGTTTTTGATTGAACCTTTGGCACTAGTCCCAGGGAGAGCTCTCCGTGTTCAATGAATCATGGGATGTGGTTGGGGTTTTGTTTTTTTTTTTTTTTTCAATCCAATCACTCGGGTATTCTAGACAAACATAGTAAAAAAAAAAAACTTTTAGTAAAAACGCCAGACTCAAAAGGAGAAGGGACGTGGTGGAGGAACTATTATAGCATTAAAGATTTTGTAAGATTTCCCCAAAGGAAACCTTCTCCCAAAGTAGATTAATATGAAGGCCAATCTGCTCTGTGCTTCCAAAGAGACAAGAGAATTCACTGCATCATCAGTCGGTGGAAAAGTCAGCATAGAAGGGGAATATGACAAGATTATAGCCCACCTCCTTTAGAAGGCATGTGAAAGTTACCCAAACTCCATTCACCCACACACATGATAGTGTCAAGAATGGCATATCAAATTAAAATAAGTTGGTAAAATACCTGAAGGGAAACAAATGAAGACAAAAGATGATAGGGAAGAACAAAACTTGCTGGACAGGTAGACTGAGTAAAATATGCCTGGCCACAAAGGGTTAGGACCTACTTACTGTCATCCCTAATATTTCAGACCGACTTAATCCAAGAAACGATAGTTTAAACCCTAGTGTATTCTTACACCCCGAGGAAGAATGAATCTGTGAGTTGATAACAGGCTGAGGGGGAAGGAGATTGCCAACTCGGTTAAAAATCAGGATTGTAAGCCCAGCTTGGTGGAGCATGCCTATAGGGCCAACACTTTTGGGGGGGGCGGGGGGGCGGCAAGCAAGGTACAGTGTGAGTCTGAAGCCATCCTGAGCTTCCTGTGTAAATTCTGCCTTTCAAAGAGAAGCAGGCACGCTTTGTGCATATCTTCTGAAACTATGAAGGTTGAGAGAGAGAGAGAGAGAGAGAGAGAGAGAGAGAGAGAGAGAGAAGAGAAGCCTCTTCAGATCGCCAGAGCACAGAGGTGACCCCAGAATTCTGTTAGCCGCGAGCGGTTGATAGATAAAGGCAATATTGTAAGATCTCCAGAGACTAAAACCGTTCACACATCAGGATTGCTTTTGCAGGTCAAGGGAATAACGTCATTGTGGTCAGAATCAGCTTATAATTGAAAAAGAAATAGCGATTAACATTAAATGAAGCATTAACATTAAATAAAGCATTGTGTTTTAAAGTAAAAGGCAAGGAGAGTCATTAAGTATATTATTATATATTATGTTTATATAATATATACTATATAATATATGTGTATACACACACTCACATATGCATTAGAACAAAAGGGAAAATGCACTTTTGAAAGAACAAAGGGGAAGTCTTCTGCTGAGCTAGGCAGTTTCCAAGCTAGTGGCTCCTGAGGCCCCCTTCCTCCTGATGTTTGGGTTTTCCCCAGTAGGGTGGGCTGTATCTTTACTCTCTTCTAACAAATAAAATAAAGCAAAGGTGATGGGATGTCACTTCTGAGATTAGGTTACAAAACAGTGACGGTCTGGCTGTACATCTCCTGCTTTTGCTCCTCCATTCACTGTGAGCACTGTTGCAGTTTCTCTGTAGACAGGACCTCGAAGGCGGCAACTGCGATCTCCCCCACCAGCATCTAAAGCATCCAAGTGGGACCCGATGCCTGCCAACAGTCACATGCGTGAGCTTAGTTAGAAGCAAATCCTTGCATGGTTGGACCTTAAAAAGATGAGAGCTACGACTAACACCTCCATGGCGAAAAATAGCTATGATCCCTAGCCGCAGGACATAGCTAAGCCACACCCTGGCACATTAAAAAATAATTTTTAAAATAAACTTTTTTATAATTTTATGAACTTCACTATAAGAAACCTTGCAAATTAAAAACATCACACACCCAATTTAGCCAGACTCAAAGTCACTGCATCTCAGTGAACTTCTGTACAGTTAGAACAGCTGTTTGGAATGGAAGCTGTATCACAGTTTACACCTTTAATCCCAGCACTTGGAGGCCCTGGCAGAGGCGGGTAGATCTCTGTGAGTTCAAGGCCAGCCTGGACTACAAATCGAGTTCTAGAACAGCCAGGACTGTTACACAGAGAAACCCTGTTTTGAAAACCAGGTGGTGCCGCACGCCTGTAATCCCAGAACTTGGAAGGCAGAGGCAGGTGGATCTCTGTGAGTTCCATGTCAACCTGGACTACAGAACAAGTTCCAGGACAGCCAGGACTGATACACAGAGAAACCCTGTCTCAAGAAACCAAAAAGAAAAAAAAAAAAAGAAAAGAAAAATCAACCAACCAACAACACAAAAACCACCTTTTGCTGTTTTACAACACTCAACTTTTGGGTAATCGGTAGCAATATATAACTAATAAACCTGTCGTCTGATTATTTTATATAAACATTTTGCCATGAAAGTGAGTCAAAAGACATCAATTTTTATTCTAGAACAAAAACAGAAAAGCCTGCTGCTTAGTGAATATTGCTACTTTGCTTAACAGCCTGGTGACAGCCTCCCAAATCGCTAAAAGTCGGAGAGTAAACTTCAAATGTCATATGACAAGAGAAAAGAAAGACTTTGAAAGCGACCATGATGCCCCTCGGGTCCAAGTAAGTGCAATAACCAGACCAAGTTCCTCTGTGGAGAGCAGGTGCTCCCAGGTTCACTTCATGAAAGAGAATCCAGGGACAGTTACTGGTTCAGCTGCCCTTGCCTGTTGGGACCGCGGCGGTGCCGAGACAACAGTGGGGTCATTTTATTCGCTGTTACTAAGCTGTGACAAAAAATATCGCTTCCCACTGTCCCTTTAACACACAGCTAACACACACTTCTTAAACACAAATACCACTTCATTTCTCGTAAGCTCAAACAAGTAAAAATTACACTGGTATAATCTGATCGGAGTGTAATAAAAAGGAAGAATCATAAGGTTTACGAGGAAAGGTTATTAATACACCGGACATCCTTCTATGACATTTAGTTTAGAGAAGGTATTAATAACCTAGTAAGACGTCGTTGAGAAAAGCATGGAGACAGCCCATAAACGAGCAAAGGGAATGTGGCTAATGACATTCTTAGAGCAGACCGCATGAAGTGATTCTCAGGGGGTTAACTCAGTGTTCCATCTGAGCTTCTCTGAGTAGCACACAACAGAACCCTACGCGGGGAGGATGAAAAATGTTGCTTTACTTAAAGAAAAATAAACCATCCTCGTACCTCCTCCAAAGCTTTGGTTGCAAAAAGGTGCCCCATGCCCAGGCGTTGTAGCGGCTCTTACTGAAAGAGGAAGCAAAAAAAAAAAAGAAAAAAAAAAAAAAAAAAAAAAAAAAAAAAAAAAAAAAAAAAAAAAAAAAAAAAGTGAGGAGAATTATACACTAATACTAATAACTATATTTTCAACTTTATAACTATACATAATTATGTTCTTAACATTAAAAATAGCAATTAGACAAGTATTTATTTGTTTAAAAAACTAAACGAATAAATGGAAATACTAGATACCAAAAACTTGAAGAAAAAATTTCTAAAATTATAATTTTTTAAAAACAGCATCTACCAGCAGGTAATCTCCAGAAATGCGGGAAAATACTATCGCATCTTAGAGGGACTAGTACTTTCCATGTGAGAAAAGGTTTTCTGTAACACTGGGGAAAGTGGGAACTATCAGCTGATTGTTCGTGGGTAGGGGGTGTGTCTATGGTGAACGTGTGCACGCGCATGTGTGTGCAGGTGTGCTCCCCACCCTGTGCCTGTGTTGTTATTGTCTTGTTGCAGGATGCCTTACTTCTGACACGGCATCTCTTGCTGAACCGAGACTGGTTGACCAGAAAGCCCCAGATCTGCCTTTGTCTGACTGCTACCACCCAGCAGGGTTGAGAATACAGATGTGTGTCACCACATCTGTTTTTCTATAGAGGTTCTTAGGATTTGACCACAGGCTCTCGGGTGTACTCAGCAAACACTTTACCCCCGAGCCATCTCCCCAGCCCCTCCAGTTTATACATTAAATACGTTAGTAGATTCTAATCTTCCTTGATTCACATACATTCAATTATAGGCCAGTTTCCCTTTCAAAAACACAGACATGAAAATGTATCAACCAGGCTAGTAGAACTCCAAAGACCCTTGAGAGGAGAGTCCATAAGTCAGTCCTTCGACAATCACCTGTTGAGCACCTATGACCGGGGCACAGGAGACACTGAGCCCTGTGCTTAGGCGCCCAGAGATGCTAATTAATAACACCGCCTTTGCACACAGCAAGCTCAGAACTGAATAGGGGAGGATGCATTGAGAATAATTAAAATGTAATACACACTAAGACCATCTATGATCAGAACACAGCCATGAGATGGGGATGCCTGGCCCCACGTGGGAAGAGAAATCGAGGCTCTCAGCAAAGACATCTAAAGGTGAGTGTGTTTGGAAAGGAGGGCGTGGAAGCAACGTGTTGCAGGTGAGGTTCTCCGGGCAGGGCAGTTGAGACTGGAGCCACGGGAGACAGGAAATGGCCTGGTGCATACGGAAAACTAGCGCACACTCCTTGGTTGGCAGGCTTAGACAAACGCCTGTTTTTCAGATCGTCTAAACTAACATCTAGCACCTGGATATCGGGATCGGCAGCCGCATATGGTTATAGTTGGGATCGTACAGCGAGAGATCATCCAGGCAGAGTGTGAGGTGTGAAAAAGAAAAAAAGAAAAGAAAAGCAGCTGGCCGAAAATAAAGCCCGAGGATCCGAAAGGGGTGGGCGGAGGAAGAGGAGGCCGTTAGGAAACAGAAGACTGTGTGGGGAGAGAGGAGAAGGAGGAGAACCCGGAGCTTAGGAGCCCAGACACTGGGCAAAGAGTGTTCCGTGAGGTGCGCACAAGAGGAGTGGGCCCGTTCTGAAGAACACCTCTTAGGTTGGAAACTGAGGAAATTTCACACCACAAGAACTGACTCCTGTATGTTCTCCTCTGACCTCCGCACTTATGCCATGACAGACACTAAATAAATTAACAAAAAATTCAACGAGTACTTGTGTATTTTTATGGAATCGCTAAGGAAATCCGAGCAGTGGTCCTAGAAGCGTGGAAAGATAACTAGAGCTTGTGGGAATCCCATCAGTCAGGAAACTGAGGCAGGAGGATCACAAGTTCGAGGCCAGCCTGTATGACATAGTGAGACAAACAAACAAAACAGAATCGAGGTCCTGGCTCCATGTGCATAGACAAAAGAGCCGAGGAGAAGAACGACAGAAGAAACAGAACCAGCTGAGAAAAGGTCCCTCTGCAGGTTCACCACATGCTGGAATGTGGATAAAGATTGGGGAGGATGGTAGGAAGAGAGGGAGGGAGGGAAAGAGGGAGGGAGGGAAAGAGGGAGGGAGGGAGGAAGGAAGATAAAATATTGGAAAGCCAGGAAGTAAAAGAATGGTTGTGTAAGTTACTGGAAATTAGTGAAGACTAAGGCAGGGTGTTAGGTTCTAAGCCAGCTTTCATGCTGATGTGACATACAGTGTCCAGGAAATGGCAGAATTGCTGAGAAGTGCTACTCATGAATACAGGAGCTAGGTCTGCTTCAGCCTGCACGGTGTATATATTTGTGAAATTTAGAAGAAAAAAAAAAGACTTCCATCTGTCTCCTTCATCCTCCAGACAAGTCTACAAGGTTCCAAAAGGTGAAGTGTGCTTATTGAAAGTCACGGCCTACTGCACAGTGAGCCAGAACTTCCTACCTTCCTCCACAGCCACACCCAGTGGGATCTCCTCAGTGTTCCCAGAGGCAGCTCATTATTTTATTATACCACAACTACGTTAAATGACATTTGTCATTCTGGGGATGCTGGGATGAGATGCCCTAAAGTTGAATAAAGGGCGTGGTTAGAATCTTTCTGGAGGCCCACAAGGACTTACTCATGTATTAGAGATACTCTGCATGTCTTTTCAATGTACTGCCTGGAAGCCAGTCCTGTAACCATACCCTAGCCAGATTGTCAGAATCTCATTGTTCTCTCCTTCCTTGCCTGGTACTGTGGTCTCAGTTTCTTTAAGACTCCAAATATCAGGAAGACACACCAACATACACACACACACACACAAACACACCCACCCTGCCTGCCATAGTCACAACGGACTTTTTTCACAAGCTCTAGAATTAAAGAAATTAACTTTCCACTACATAGGTCTGAGGCTGTTAAAGTCTTACTGGTTAATATCCTTAAAGAAAAAAAAAAAGAAAACCTCTTCCCCCAAAACTATTGTCAGCTACGGAATTCAACTTAAGGAGGAGGGTGGTGACATGTTCTTCTTTCCCACTGGACCCAAATTTCAAAGCTTCAAATGTGTGGTAAATCTAACCAAAGATAAAGATTTGCAGGTGTTTTTTCCATAAAAGCAAGAAGGGCAGATGTATCTGGAACGTGCTTCTAACCAAACGGGACATCTGCAAGCCATTAGTGATGTCCTGATGAGAGAAAGTGAGAAGAGGTTCGGGCAGAGAGCCTGCCCTGGAGAAGCGCCAGCCTGGTGTGCCCGACCTCTGTCAGGATCTGCGGACAATGGGGCTCTGAAGAAGGGGACCTCTGTGGGGCTAAACTTCCATCCACGTCAACTCGCTCGGTTCCTCTTCTGGTCCCGTTTTCCCCCAAGTTATCTGTGAAACATTTGGGTCTTCTCCTTATGCAAGTCCACCTACATGCTGGAGCGTTTAAGCGTTCATGGCAGCCCCCTCCGGTAAAGAGAACTACCCCTTGCTGGGAGTGTGTGCACTTTCCCAACACTTGTGGAGAGCAACCCGTGTCCCGACTCGGCTTCTTACTCTCCCAGGGAACAAAGCAAAGTTGTCACCACGGGCATGACTCGCAGGTTACTCACTGGCTATTATGCACCCTGTTTCGGACTCCCAAGGAAACCACTAACTTTAATGGCAGGCATTTGCAGCAAAGGCTGTTGCAAAAGAGCTGCAGCTGTGAAAATGACCCTGACGCCTGTGATTCCTGCAACTCGACTTTGTTCCTGCCCAGGATTTATGGCCAATCCTGAGCTTCCACGGACTGGCCCCCGGGATGAAGCAGAATGGAGGATCGGGATGTTCCTTAAATGAACTCAGTGAACATGCCAGATCTGTTTCCTGTATCATGTCTCTTGCTTGCTTACTAGCCTTTTGATAAACCATTAGTGCCGTGGCATTTTGTTAATTGCTGAACGCCTGGTGACAGACTGAACGGGCCTGTTGGAACCTGTGTTGCAATTTGAGGATTAAAAGCCACACCTCTGGGAAACGGAGGTATCAGAACTGATTTGGTGCTGGGAGACGAGCTGTCAGAAGCCACCGTTTGACAAGGTGGATTTCCAAGCACAGTTAGCAATTGCGTTTGTGGAAGTCTTCCATTATGCCACTAAGAATGAACTTTGAAGAGCCTACAAGCCAGGAGTGTGTGTTTAAGTCACTTCACTTGGACACGCATAGGTAAAGCCCACGGTTCCCAAAGCACCTACTTTGTAGCCGGCACTGTGCTGTGTTAGTTACAGTAAAGGTCAGAGGTCCTTATCCATCATAATCTCAAAATCTAATGAAGCCGGGCGATGGTGGCGCACGCCTTTAATCCCAGCACTCGGAAGGCAGAGGCAGGCGGATCTCTGTGAGTTCGAGACCAGCCTGGTCTACAGAGCTAGTTCCAGGACAGGCTCCAAAGCCACAGAGAAACCCTGTCTGGAAAAACCAAAAAAAAAAAAAAAAAAAAAAAAATCTAATGAAGAAAAGCCCCTTCTAAAAGTTAAAGGATTGGTTAGTGCATTTCTCGGAAATATTTTTTTTTATTTCAGCTCAAGGAAAGGATAGGTTTAGGATGCATGTGTTCCTGGAAGAACCTCACCTGGCCTCGGGTTTGCAGACCATGGGTCTGTGTCCAAGACTCCTAGACATCTAAGGACAGTGCTAGTTAAACCCTGAACAAGGGATGGCTTCTGGGATGCTGGCGTCTTGCTTATCCTTCTGCCCAGAGCAATCTTGCGGCCAACCTGGGTGCAAGTTTTCACTTTTTGGTTTATTGAAAATAGGAAAGGAATCATCTCTGTTCAAATGAAGGAAGTAATTTAATTTTACATTTCTCCAGGGGCTGCAGACATCGGGGATTCTTTAATCCGAGTTTCACCTGATTTCCCATAATTCTCTCAGTCTTTGTCTTCACCCGTCAGCCGAATCGCCGGACTGCTCCTCCTTCACCGTTTTCAAGACGAATGACAGTGGCAGCAAGAGTCACGGAGTTCCTTCTTCACGCCCGTGGGAAAGAAGAATTTGGCTTCTTAAACTCACCGAAGTCCTGCATTTTAAATTGTGTGGGTCACTAGAACCGACTCTTGTTGTGAGAAAATTAAAAAAAAAAAATCTCTGAGTGCTGATTGGTTAACAGGTAGATTCCTGAGCCAATCGACTAGGGTCAACTTAGTTCAAGTAACAGTTGAGAAGACATTGCCCATCCATAACCTAGAGGGATAAAATGGAGGCAAGGGGACTATCATGCAGTTGCTGACCCTTTCCAAGTGTGGACTCTAGATTGCTAACTGACTTTTATTTAGTATCAGAGATAACTGCTAGTAAAAAGCATCTATTTGAGATAAACTTGCTAAGTTAGACGTTGGAAGGTGGTTTCATGTCTTAAAAAAATAATATATGACAAAGTGATTTTGATTTTTTTGAGATAGTCTCGCTGTGGTGGATCCAGTCTTGTCAGTAACTCACTGTGTGGCTCAGGCTAGCCTCCTTCACATTAGCCTCTGCCTCTTGAATGCTGGGAATATATGCATTTGCCACCAAGCCTGGCTTTGGGGTTTTGTTGAATTTTCTTTGTTAGTAATTCTCTCTCCTATTAATATACAATGATACCCAAAAGACATTTCAATATTTTGAGTAATTGAGACTGACTTAAAAAATCTGTCCTCTTGCTCATCTTTCCTAGCTCCTTCATCCCAATTTCCAAAAGCAGTATGACTGTATTTCGAATTCTCACTTAAGGTAGCCCAAATATTTTCTCCCTCATCTTGAATGGCAGAGTGGTAAAAGATGTCATTTTCAGAAGATGTCATGCTTCAGGGTTCTTAGAAAATAGACCTTAAAAGTTTTCCGCTGCCCGTTCACCAGCCTCCCCCTCCCTAAATATATCAGAGCAGTTGGTCTTGTCCTCACAAGCTCACCCCAAATCCATCAGCTCAGCTGTAAACCATCCAAGAGATTTCCAGCAACTGAATATTTCTTCCACACATGAATTAGCAACGGGGCTCCTTGAGCTCAGAGATGTCACTGTAGCACCAAATAAAGTGACCAGAGAGGTGCTTTCTTCCCAGGACCTTCTAGATGAGAAAGCTTGGGCCGGGCGGTGGTGGCGCACGCCTTTGATCCCAGCTCTCAAGAGGTAGAGGCAGGTGGATCTCTGTGAGTTTGAGGCCAGACTGGTCTACAAGAGCTAGTTCCAGGACAGGCTTGGAAGCTGCAGACAAACTGTCTCGGGGGAAAAAAAAAAAAAAAAAAAAAAAAAAAAAAGAATGAGGTGCTTGAAAGGCAGCCACAGCTTTCTTATAACTGTTGTAGCTCTCTGAAGGGCACAGGGGGGCTGGAGACGTGGCTCAGGTAGTGAAGCATCACCACACAGGCGGGAGGGCTGGAGTTTGAGTCCCCAGCACCCACAGAGAGCTGGGTGTGGCAGCCTACATCTGCAACCCCTATGCTGAGAGGGGACAGACAGATTCCTGGGGGACTCTCTGGCCAGCAGATCTAGCAGACTGGGTGAGTTCTGTGAGAGACCCCTGTCTAAAAACAAAAACAAACAAACAAACAAAAAAAGAAACAAAAAAGTGGGGGAGAAGATGGTGGGGAATGACTGAGGAAGATTTTCAACCTTTAACCCCCACACGTGTTCACATACAAAGACCACAGACACAGAACCTAACTTCAGACATTCCCAAACTATGATCAGTACATCTGCAATTTCCCCCCAAGTGATACACTTGGAAGAATCCTAACTCTCCAGCTTGTCCACATTAGAAAGAGGTATTTTCCCCCCTGATTGCAGAAAGGGCCGCTGGTGCACCCAGGCCAGAGGCCTGCAGAAGCATTCAGAGAGTCAGTTAGGCCCGTGTCTGTTTTCTCTTCGGGATTTACTACTCCCTTTATCCTGCTTCCGTTGACGGCCCCCTCCCTCTGTCTCCTACATAGCTGGACTCCAAAGGCCACAGAGCAGGGACAGTCACTCATGTCTGTGTTGTTGGAGGACCTGCTGAGCACGTTAGTGCTTTTAATCCTAGACCTGCGCGAGAGGTGGAGGGATAGGAATGGCCTCATCTTTCTCCACAGCAAACAGCTATGGAGGTTGGGGAGGGGGGATGGGGAAGGTTGCAACACCTGCGTCAAGCTTGCGGCAGACCAGCTTGCCCCGCAGCAGGCAGCCACGTGGGGGGGCCCAGTTGGCCCAAGTGCTGCTTAGTCAGGCTCCAACACCGAGCAGAGCTTTCAGATGTGCCCAGACCTGCCACCACCAGGTGTCTGTGTCTGGGCCGCCGGGAGGTGACTCTTGCCTTCTAGTGTTTCCCGACACTGTCCTCAGAGGAATGTAGACTCAGGAGAGGCCACCACCACGGAGCTACAGCTCTCTGCCCACGCTCTGGGTCAAAGCCTCTGCCTGCCCTACCCTTTTGGCCCTCACTCTGTCCTCTTGCCAACAGCCCCAGGGCAGGCTCCACCTTCTCCTCCGAGCCACTGATGGGCTCAGGTGAGAGGTGGCTGCCTCCTTAGGCAGTTACCAGTTTACCCCACTGTTGCCTGTTATGGGACATTCCCATCCTTAATTCCCAGCCCTCCTAGTTAATATGAGAGGATTTTAAATATGGTGACTCAAGTGATTTAAAATGTTTTCTAATTTAATTTTTTTAAAGCTCATTTTTCATCCTGCTCCCTACTCCAGGAGAAAATGCTTCTTAAAATTACTTTCCTTGACCAGGCGGTGGTGGTTTATGACTTTAATCCCAGCACTCAGGAGGCAGAGGCAGGTGGATCTCTGTGAGTTCAAGGCCAGCCTGGTCTACAGAGTGAGTTCAAAGACAGCTAGAGCTACACAGAGAAACCCTGTCTCAAAGAACCAAAATATTACTAATAAAAAAATAATAGTAAAATAAAATTATTAGGCTACTAAGAGACTATTTTCTATTTAATAGAAGTTGTGCACACTGGAAATGATCTTCCAGGAGGCAAATATTAGAAACTTTTACCAGTCCTTTAGTAAACTGAACCCAACACAACAAGTTTGGATCTAAACTCAATATGGGTTTTGTGACACACTTAAGACTCAAGTGGCTCTGAGCCGCTCCCTAGCAGGAATGATACCTACTTTACAGCACTCCTGCCTATCTGTCATATACTACAAGCCCAGACTTCAGGAAGACATCACCACACAGCAGAGACTGCGAATGACCGGAATACTAGCCAGATTCAGCTTGTAAGCATTTTGACTCATACTATAGTTACCAATAATTCGAATTAGTTGCCAACTTTTAAATATCAAATGCTTCCAGGCTTTTCTTGAAAACTGAGAAAAGCTGGCAAAACCGAGCCCACATTCCCAGCTGATGACAACTGGCCACTTGGGACAGCACCGGCCCTCTGCCCTTACAGCTCTGACTTTCCCTGCATCCCCTGACCCAACCCTCCTGGCCCTCTTAGGAGATGGAATCAGAGCACATCCGTTCTGACAAAGGACTCACTCAGAGACAAGAGGGACCCAATCAGGTCCTCTGTCCCCAAAGAGCCAACTCTTATTTCCTTAAGATCACAAAGATTTGTGTCTTCTCAATTTTTGCCCTTTTTAATAAAATGTGGTTTAATAAAAGATCCTGGTAAAGTTGGGGAAGCATTGTGTTTTCTTACTCCTCTTAGAAGAAACGAGACCCAAAAGGAAAACAGCAAGGCTGGATGTCAAAAGGAAAAGACGAGGATTTAGAGAGCAGGGTGAAGTGTTAGGGTTGCCCTCTCGTGCCAGATTAGGAGGGCGGAGGCCAAGAGCAGGGAAGAGCTGTGCCAGACACCCCGTCGCTGATGAGAAGCTGAGCATGAGCGTGGTCTGTGCCTCCCTCACCCAGCCTGCTCCACATCCCTTCCTATCGCCACGAGCATTTTCTTCGTCCCCAGTTTGAGTATCTGGCAGAGGTTGCCTGTTTTCCAGTGTTCAAACCAAGCCCAAACCCTCCTTGATGTTTGTAAGCAGGAATAGCGTTAGCCTGTTGGCTCCAATATTTGTCACTATACAAATACAGTTGCACTGAACACAAACTTTCAACTGAAAAAGAAACCCTAAGACAATTTAAATGGACCATTTCCTGGGACTTAGACACTTCGGTACATTACGAAGAAGCAGATATAAATGTTCTAAAATTCTTTAAGAATTAGTTAATGTAGTTAACAAACAAAAATTAGCTCTGTGTGTAGTGAAAAGAGAAAGAGGAGAGAAGAGATGGTTTCATTTAGCCAGCCTGGACTGAGATGAAGTTTCAGATTTGCTTTTATAGATAAGAAAAGGGAGACCAAACTGGATGGCTTCCTCCACGGGTTTCCACTTGCTGAGAACAGGCTATATATGTGCAGGTCACGAAGCAAGGGTTCTGTCCACTACAGCAACTCATTGCCCAGAATCCACTGAGATGTGCAATGGTCAGGGAGTTATGACAATAAAACACAACGAGGCTTCAAAATGCAGAAAGCATAAGAAGCAGAAACAAGTGCTTAGGGAGGAGGAAGAGAAGGGTGCAGAAATTTGTGAAGTGGGGGCTTGGTGTGTCAGGAAAGGCTTCCGAGCCAGGGTCACATTCCTCTTTGAAGAAACCATGAAACAATAGCCAGAAAAGAAGGACCAGAAGAAAGGCCTAAATGTTGTGGTGTGGTGGATTATAGTAATTTGGGGAGGAGCAGAGGACTAGAAGGGAACCAGCCAGGTTAGCTTGGCCATTAATAAAACAAATCTTCATAATGAAGTTAGCCATGTGGCAATATTAATTTGCCCCCACAGGCCAATGCTCATCACGTGAGACCAGGCAACTTCATGCCTGCAAGGAAGGGTACCACCTCGTAAGCTCAGATGAGTCACCTGGCCAAAGTACCAGTAATGGGTGTCCAGTCTCCAGACCCACTTGAAGCCCAGATACCCACACTTTTTTTTTTGGTTGGGCGTCCAGTTTTCTCCTATTTCCACCTGGAGCCTGCAGTCAGCACGTGCCTTCCAGAGAAGCACGCACCCTCTGTCCGTTTGCAACTCAGTCATTGTCCCCAGGGTCTCAGATTGTGTGTGGAACTAGGTTCGCTTTTCAAGGTCGCCCACCAGCAGCGAAGCAGGTGCAAGGAATTGGGAGAAAAGGAAACAGGGCCTGTCACTCCGAGTCTGGGCTCTAAAGAACTCTAAAAAGGACGGACTCCAAAAGCCAAACGGGGCCTCAGGTTCTGGGTCTGCCCTGGCCCGGAGCTATAGGAAAGCCTGGTTCTGTTTCGCACCAGCTGTGGGCCATCTCTGCCTGCTCCCGAGGCTAAAGGATTCTTTGTCCTCGAGCCCCGGAAAGCAGGTTCTCCAGGTGGGCCCCTCCCCATCTGCTCACGGGGACGAAGGTGCAGCTTGGTTCATCCAGTGCCCTTCATCTCCCCGATCTCCTCAGAACCCTGGAAGAAGCGAGGTGAGCCCACTTGGGAGCAAAGTCACCTGTCCCAGGAAAGCGGTAACACCGGGACTTCAACTCAGACTTCCACAAGGGACCCGGGTGTTTGAGTTCCCAATCAAGCCTCCGCGACCCGACCCAAGTCCCCACATCTGTGGCAATAAAAAGTTCCCGGTGGGGCGGGGGCGGTGCAGCCTTCTGCCTCGTCCGCCCTGGGACCCGAGGCGCCTCCGGGGGAGGCGAGGGAGGCTGCACCAGCCCCAGAGAGCCAAGCCAGGGAAACTTCAGAGAGCGTTTCGCCCTTGCCGGGGAGAGAGGCAAACACCGACACGTCTGTCTCTTTCTCAACAAGTGCCTTCAAGCCCGGCGGGGGCAGACACCTCAGCGCCCGCGGCCGGCCGGCGAGGTCTCCGCTGTGCTCGGTGGGGCCTCCCCCGCCCCCCCCCGCAGCCTGGCCTCAGCTGCAGCAACTTAGCTCGGCCTTGGCCCGGGAGCGACGCCCGCAGCCCCCCGGGGCGGCCGGGAGCAGGGGCGCGGGGCGGGGCGGGGCGAGCGGAGTGGGGGGCGGCTCCCGCGGGGGCGACGCGAGGGCGCACGAGGGGCGCAAGGGCTGGCGCGGCCACCGGCAGCCGCGGGGAGCCGCCCACTTCTCCTGCGCAAGGGCGGGGGCCCCCCCGGACGGCCGGAACGTGGATGCGCCGGTCGCCGAGCCGGGGCGGACGCGGAGCGGCCCGGGCAGGGGACGCGCGCCGGGAAGGGCGGCTCGGCAGCGGCCGCAGGATGGCTGAGGTAAGCGGTGGCGCGGGCCAGAGGCGCGGGGCTCTGCCTGACGAGGGCCACCTGCTCGCCGGGGGTCGGGCGCGCCGCGGGCGGTCGAACCGCGGTCGCCACCGCCTGTGCCCGAGTCCCAGTGAGGTGACCTGTGAGCGGCACCCCGTTCCTCTTGCACCCCGGGACCCCTGTCCAAATGCTGTGGCCACTGGAATGGTCGTCGGTCTGGTATTTCAAGCCGTGACCTTTGGAGGAGAGTCGAGGAGACGCCCGAGGGACGTGGAGGGGACGCCGGTCCCCCAAGGGACAAATGCTTGCTTTAAAAAAAAAAAGAGAGAGAGAAAGAAAGAAGCTAGCAAGACCCAGGCGCTGCAAACCGTCAGCTTAGACGTGTCTCAAGTGGACGCTTGCTGATGGGTGAGGAGGTTAGCGGGCGTCCCCGCTGGCTTGTCGCGCGTGGGACACTGAGATGTTCGTGTCCTCCAGAGGCGCAGGGACTTGGAGGGGCCCATCGGGATGCGGATGGGGAAGCCAGAGCCAAGGTTCAGTCTCTTTGGGGATGGTCTGCCCGCGGGTGACAGGAAGGGGACCCTGGCCAGGCAGCAGTGAGGTTCTTAGCCTGCCAGGCACAAGGACTGTTCCAGTGGCAGCGGGGTTCCAACCAGGCGTGCCCCAGAATCCCGCTGCGGGGTGCCGCTGTCCCAGAACGCTGCTTCCCCCAGGAACCCTTAGCCCCCCGGGCCGCCTGACTTTGGGTAAGCTCCTGGGGATTTGTCAGCCAGATGTGACAAGATTGGAGAGGCGAGTGAGAGAGATCTGATATCAATCAGTGCATAGCTCGGAGCCAAACTTTCTCAAATGCGGTGTAGAAACATGTTCTTCTCGTTTAAAGGCATCTCTTTTGTGGCTGTGGGGCTGCCACCGGCCCGAGTTTGACAGTTAAATGGAATGCCAACCAGCAGCCTTAATTGTACGAGTGAAGTTGTGTGTGTTGCGCGGGGAAAGATCAGACACTCCGGGGTTCGGTAATGTCCCCTGGTTTTATAGCTGGGCTCGCCCGCAGACCTCTGAAGATGAGGGCATTTAAATCGGGCCAGACGCCCGGTCGCAGCCAGGCCTCTGCTGTTAACACTTAAGGGGCTTGAAAGAGGCCCCACTGGTGTCCTGGGAATCCCTGTCAGAGTGTGTGTGTGTGTGTGTGTGTGTGTGTGTGTGTGTGTGTGTGTACGTGTTACATGGAAACACAGAACAGATGTATCGACACTTTTTTTTTTAAAGTAGATTCTTATTAAAGGAACAACATTTTGGTGAGACAGTTTAAGTGTACCGAAAAACGACGTTTTGGCAAATCGTTTGTGTGTGTGTGTGTCCTTTGCTTCCCTGCTTACTGTCTTCACTATGCTACTAGATTTTTAGATTTTATGGAGTCTCTCCTGATTTCGAAGAGGTTTAGTTTCCACATTGGTGTTTGTGTGTTAAAACTTTTGTGGAGTAGTGAAGCCGGCGTACGGCTCTTCCATTTGCCCCTCCCAAATTCGTTGATGCATATTACTATACACTTTTATTGAAATTGTATTCATCAACGTGAAATTTTGCACAGCATGTAAAAAAAACCATTATTTCGAATGTTACAGTTTGCTGGATTTTATTTTTGCTTTAAAATAAATACAGACAGCAGCCCCTCTTCCTGTGAGGAATTTTGATAACTTTTTAGTATAATTTCAGACGCTTAAAAAGAATATGATAGGAGTTATTATTGCATTTATTGTCTGGTAAGTTGACAAACTTTAATTTTACAGAAACTTACTGTGTCCGCTCTATTACTGAACATGCTCTGTGGTAGCTGAATGGCCAGACATTGCAATGAGAGCTTCTCACTTGGCGTATGAGTTCATTGTACTTTAAGAACTCAGATTGCCTTCAGACAGCTGCATAATTTAGTTTGCCTGATCCACTCCACCCATGCAATCTGGTAAGGGTTTTGTGGAGCTCTGTTGGGCCAAGAGAAACCGGCTCCTAGTTTGGATAATCTGCCCATGAGTATCTCCTGGGATATGCACCAATAATCTGTGTGCCTGGGTTGTATTCGCATAAGAAATCTTAACCTTCATAAAGCCATTGCCTTAGAAATACAAGGTTTATACAGAAGGTGATTTGGTTTTTATGGCTGTTCCCCTTGCAGAAGTTAGGCCTGTATTCTGGCCCCACACCCACATTTTATACCTCAGATCATCAGCTTCGAAAGATGACCCAGCCCTGTGTTGAGAAAAGCCATCTAGGTTTCCCCCATAGAAAAATAATTGTCCCTTAAGCATGCCCTGGTCACTTCTGAATGCCAAGAAGTAAGCGTAAATGAGGGAACATTTTTAAAGTTTGGTTTGTTATTAAAATTAAACTACAGTATGAGGGGCCAAAAATGTCTTTGAGCTTCTGTACGGGGCTTTGGAAGTTACCCTGGCGGTGACCATTAAGAGCAGTTGCCCTGAAGGTTTGCAAGGTAAATTACTTGCAGGAGAGGCGTGCTTCACCCCAGGGTGAGTTTCCTCTGCAGATGTCATTAGGATGGGGTAGTTACTTTGGTCGGAAACAGTCTGGATAGAAAGTAACTGGAAATACCGTTAACTACCCAGGTCCTCAGAGCCAGGTCATCTGCCTTGATGACTCCCCGTGTGCTTTCCCTGACTGGGAGGATCGTGGACATATTGTTCGTGTGTTTCTTTACCATTGGTGACTTTCCTGAGAGATGGCAAAGATAACTAGGTGCTGCACAGAAGGAAGATCTAGGAAGCTTGGGGGTCCTCCTCCCCTTTTAGTTGGTGTCTCGCAGAACACCTCTTTGCTTATCTCATCAGCCTTTGAAGTCCCTTTCCCCTCATTTTGGAGTTTCCAAGATTGCAGCGTGGCACCTGCCATCTCTGCAAAGATGCACGTGCCTGTTTTAGCCGTAGACGCCGAGCCCAAACAGAAAGCAGCCCTGCTTCTCCAGGGACATTGGAGGCCTCCTCAGACATACATAGTTACTGATGAAAAAAAAGCCGCATCGGTTCCTGTCCACACTCAGACCGTTTATTATAAGTCAGCCTAACCAATCATAAAAGGGCTCTAGCTGAGCCGGGGTGACCATTTCTCTCCACTAAAGTGAAGGAAGAGAGGGGTTAGGAAAATAAAACGTGAAGGCTGGGTTCGAACAGAAGGATACAGTGGCCTCAGGTGAACTCTAATGTGGGCTTTTAACGTTTCTTCCCATTCATTGTATTAGTTGGGTTGTCTCCTCCTGCAGACTGTGTGATACTTCCGTGTACTGAAACATGGGGAACTATTTCCCAGCTTCTAGAAGTGTTGCCCTAGTTCCCTAGTCCTCTAGACTTACTGTGACTGCCAAGCTCCCATACCGCCCACTGTAACAATTCATGATACGCTGTGCTGAGTTTTAAGGTGGAGATTCAGAAAACGTAAATAACTGAGATTGAGTTTATCTTTTTCAAAAAGTAGTTTTTGGTTCTCTTTGAATCCCTAGAACAGTTTTATTTAGACATGTTCACATTTGGAACATTTAGACATCATGGTTAGTCACAAATTCGTATTAAATGCTTAGCTAGCAAGTGTTTTTTTCATTTTACTCCCCACTTTCCAAGGCTGACTCTCTGTTACGCGTATTGCTGATGTCTTCTAGCTTTCATTATCAAAGGTTTATGAGGATTTCCTTCTGAGTTCCTCTCCATGCAGGTTATAAGGGGGAAAATATGCCCATATATTTCTATGTATTTTAAAGCCTTTTTTAAAAAGGAAATATTCAGTTTGATGTTTGTATAATTTCTAGTCTTTTTCACATTTTCATTTTTCAGAACTAATAATTTTAAGAAAAAAAAAGGGTGCAGATGTTAAATTGTTTTGGCATAGGATTTAGGCTTTGATATATAAACATCAAAAGAGCGAGTATTTTCCCCATTATCCTCTTTGAACTAAGCACCAGGAGAACATCACAGAGGTGTGTCGTGCATGCTTTTGCTCACAGGTAGACTTAGGCCAGCATCCATCCCCTGGAGGGGCCGCAGCTCCCTTACTTCTCCGTGCAGGCTATCACCATGCCCTCCTGGCTCTGGCTTCTCTCTTCCTTGTAACTTGCAGTGAGACGCCACATTCTCTCAGTTCTCCTGCCGTGTCTGTCTGCTTCCTGAAGCTCCCCAGGTCCCCTCTCTCGATCATGATCCCCTTTGCTGATGTTGGTAAACAGTGTCTCCCACTGTTCAGAACCCTAATGGTTCTGTGAACCCAGCAGAGAGACCCTGACTGTCCTGCATGTCATCCCACCACTCAGCCCCACCTGAACTGCTTCTCAGGAGTGGCTTTCACTGGCCAAACAGAAACCTGTGTGTTGTGATCCAGGCTTCTGAACCCAGCACACAGACCCAGGAGTTTGCTTGCACACAGACAGCAAGTTTGTTTTCCCCTGGAGGAGGACTCCTGTGGCCTGGCCTCTCTGCACAGTGTTATTCTCCATCTGTTGACTCCTGCAAATTGAAATTTTGGAGGGAATAGGCGTCTTGACATAGCTTATTTTTGTGCTTTTTATTATAGAAAATTTTAGATAAACAGAATTATTGAAATTTGGTGGTAGCGTTTGGGACTTTTAATAGTTAATCCCTATCCCCTATCACTAAAAACTCCAGGATACTTTGGAGGAACTGCTAGCTGACATACAGTTTCATTAAAAATATTTTAATATGTAGCTGTAAAATATAAAAGAAACCACTTTTAAAAACAAAACCAATATACCATAAAACACCTTAAAATAATTTGGGGGTGTGGCTCAGTGGTGGAGCATGTGCTTTTTTAGCTTGTACAGAGCCTCAGGTTCAAGCCTCAACACCAAAAAAAAAAAAATAATTATCCTAACTCCTTAATGTCGTTAAGTTTCCAGGCAATGTTCAAATTTCCTAGACTATCTTATAAACTTTATATTACCATCGGTTTGTTCACATTAGAATCCAAATGTATATATCATTTGTCTCTTTTAATTTCTAGGTTTATAGTCTCTGTGTTTTTTAACCTTGCCATTATCTGTTGAAAATGCCAGTCTTCAGAATACTAGTCTGAGTTCTGACAGTCGGTTCCTTGTGAAGCCATTTAAACAGCCTTCTGCTGCCCGTCTTCCTCACTGGGCGCTGGTGAAGCACCTTGATCAGCCACAGGTTTGGATGTGCTGACAAGAGTATCCAGTGTGCTCTGGGTGTATTTTCTGTTCAGGGCAATGGGCCTGATGGTCTTTTTTTTAAAGGCACAATGAAATGGGACATTTTAAGAGAACTTGCTTCATCAATGGTTTGGTTTTTCCCTGAACAGAAGTTGGAGAGGAAAGATTTCATTCTTTCTTTGTTTACTGGTTTTCAGGACAGTCTGTTGGTTTCCTGGCATTCTCAGTGACTTTTGCATTTGTTCTGAGTGTATTTCAAAGCCTTGGGTTTTCAGCTGTGAATGAAGCAACCTAAACTTTTGAATAACCATATCCACTGCTGTTTTTTTTTTAAGTAACTTATTTAATTTCATTTTATGTACATATGGTACTTTGCTCTATGAGGGTGTCAGATCTCTTGAAACTGGAGGTTCAAACAGCCGTGAGCTGCCGTGCAGGTGCTGGGAATCGAACCCAGGTCCTCTAGAAGAGTGCTCTTTGTCACTGAGCCATCTCTCCAGTCCCATCACTGACGTTTTTTGTCTGCCTTAGTTGTGTGACTTCCCAGAAAAGCTTTGTGCCCCTGCCCGTAGTAGAACCTGGGAGTAACTTATATTTGCATCACAGGAGCCTCTCTGTGGTTCCAATTACTTGGCCGAAGCTCATAAAACTTGTAAATAAGTTATTGTCGTTTTGTTAAACTTATTTGAGTGAGGCGATGGCATGTGTTGGAGAGATGAACATCTGGTCTGTGTGCTTGTCAGATGGGCTTCTGCTCAGTGCTGCCAGCCAGGTAATCTGCCTCACACAGAGAACCTCGGAGCCTCCCTCCCCTCTTCCCCCAGTTGTCCTGACTGCCCATCTGAAGATAACGATAGGATTTTCAAAATCCCAGTGTGGAGTTTCATGTATGAGAAAATTAGTGGAGATTTAATTTAATAAAAAATAATTTAATTTAATCAAAAAATTAAAGAAGTTAGTGAACTGAGGCGAAACAAGAAATCAAAGCCCAGTAAGAGGCAAAGAAGCTGATGTCTCCCTGCTTTGAGTGGTTTTGTCTTCTGAACCAGGAGAGCCAGCTCTGCAGCCCCAGAGGGAGGAGAATGACAATCTCAGTGCAGGTGGAGAGAAGCGTAGCCTTACTCTCACAGCTGAGGGAATCCTGGCAGATTTAAGATACTTTCTGATCTCAGTCTTTACATACACTGAAATTTTCCAGAATTCAGATGAATAGCAGTTATCTCTAGTCACCGTTTAAAAATAAAAGCTAGAAAAGCCAGCAGCCTTTCTGTCCTAAAGCTTCGGTGAGCTGTGGTTTGGCAGCCTGGGCTCTTTGATTTCAAGTTGAGAGCTTAATGATTTTCACCCCTAGAGATCTGGCAGAGCCTTGGAATCCCACCATTAAGATAGGACCACAGACGCCGAGCTTAGTCTTAGCCATGCCGAGCTTAATCTTAGCCATCTCTTCTAGTGAGCCATTTTCTAGGTGGGTTTTTGTTGATCTTGGTTTGGTGGCCCTTTTCAACAGTCGGTGGGAAGATCAGTGTGTAAGTGTGCAAACTAGGAAGTGCATTTGGCCACTAGTAAAAAGCACCAAGACAATAGTTCCCATTCTTTATTCTCAGCCATCCTTGCGCCGTGCCTTCCAGGTTATCGAATGGTCACAGGGTGCCCTCTGGACTCTAGCCATCATGTTTTTGTTACAAGATGGAGGAAGACAAAAGAACTGAAGTTCAACCAGTTCCCATGTATGAGGAGCTTCCTGTAGTGCTCCACCGTTCTGCTGTCTGCCAAGAGCCAGTGTTCAGTGAGGACAGAAAATTAAAAATCCGTTTTTTCCTATTTTTAGTATTAGAAGTTGAATCTAAAGCCCCACATATTCGTCAAGCACTCCACCACTGAGCCATGACCCCGGCCCTCTGTTTAGTTTTCAGTTTGAAGCTATCCAGGCTGGCCTCCAGCTTGCTTTGAAGCACAAGCAAGCCTTGAACCTGTAACCCTCCTGCCTTAGTCTCATGTGTAACTGTGTAACAGGCCTGCACCATCAAGCCCAGCTAAAATTCTCTTACCCAGGCATATGGGGGCAGGGAGATGCCATGAGCCAGCAAGATGGCTCCGTGGGTAAAGGTGTTTGTTTGCCACAAAGTGCCTGACTTCAGCCCACGCGGTAGAAGGAGAGAACCAACTCCCCCACATGGTTCTCTGACCTCCATGTGTATGCCGTGGCGTGTGGGCCTGCACACAATAAAATAAGTAAAATTTGAAGGTAGCTAGATGCTATCTCTAATCATTGCACAAGGTAAACGTCCATTGATCCAGTCAGTCGTTCGCTACTTCTCTCAGTACAGTAGGGAATTTACCAAACCTGAGGCTTGTCTCTAGTGGGTGGGTGCTGCAGCTGTTCGTCTCCCTCTGAAGTGAGGAACTGTGGAGACTCTTTCAGGAACATTGTCTTTCATCAGTGTTTGCTAGTTGTGTCTACGCGGAGTCGAACCACCAGAGCCAGAGGACCTGAGAATCTCCTTGTGGACATGGTGGCGAGAAGCGGGGTGGTCAGACGGTGTATCTGACTCATCTCTTCGGCTCTCATCTGTGTATCCGCTAATACGGCTAGCGGACCTCTGAGGGTGGCAGGGTGCTTAGCAACCCATGTTATAATCACCGGTGCCAGCATATGAGCTCAGCGGGCTGAGAGGAAGGGAGTGCAGCCATAGCCAGGGGTCTCTTTAGAAGAGCAGAACATGTTCATTTTGTGTTGTTCCCAGGAGGCTCTGTTAGAACAAGCTCCAAACTCTTACCCTGTCCCACAGGGCCCTATCCAGAATGGTCTCTGTCGCCTCTGTGACTTACTTCCTACCATTATCTTGACTCTGTTGCCCCACTGGCCTCCTTCCTCGTCCCTGAGCTGACATTTTACGTCTCACGGCCTTTGCAGTTGCTGAGCCTTCTGAAACACCCCCTCCATCCTTCCCAGCCCTCGGAACTTAGCTTGTCTGTCCCCCTCCAAGGCTCTCAATGATGGCCCTGCCCGAAGGTACTTCCTCCTGTGCATACTCTGCAGGCCAGCAGCCGAATGATTAGCGCCAACCTCTGCTCAGCCCTCTCTTGACACTCAACCTTATTTGAAAGTCTCACGTACCGTCTCACTTTCTGCCTCTGAGATAGACTTGCAGCTCCTTGAAGACACGGGTCTCCGCAGTCTCGTTCTACATGATAGCATTGGCAGGCTAGATTCTAGAGTGATGGTCTCGCTCACGTTTCAGAAAGGCTTGTGGAACTTCAGCCTCTTGGTCTGGAGGGCAGCGTGGTAATGCCCCACTCCAAAGGCTGTGGAGACTGAGAGCTTCTGCAGCCAACACCAAATCCTGATGTTTTAAGGCAGACTAGTCCCTGGATATTCAGGTTTTAGACTACCTGGGTAGCCTGTAAATTCTTCAGCTTCTTGGGACATAACATAGGGATGGTGCAGCACCCTCCTTTTGGTGGTGGTGAGGAGAAAATACAGCTAACGCATGGGTGCTGTTTGGTGCGTTGTCCCACATCAAACAGACATGATAAAGCTAATGAGCTGTGTGACCTTGAGGATGTTAGGAACCTTCCATAAATTGAGGCGTTCTAAAATAATTCTCTCCTTGCAGAAAGATAGTAAGGGTTAAATGAAATTACCTATTAAACAGGAGCCTCGCCATGTCAAAAGCAATGGCTGATCTCAGCACTGGGCTTAGCACTGACCCATGGGACTTCCTGTAATGATGGAGATACTTTCTGTCACCGTCATCCATTGTCATAGCTACTAGCCACAGGTGGATTCCTGAGCACTAGAGTGTGGTTGGTGTGACCAAGGAGCTGAATTCAAATGTTGTCTGTTTAACTAGATTGTAATAGCCGCATGCAGCTAATATACTAGACAGTGTAGACTAAATGCCTTGAGCCAATCAAGTTGCCCAGCTAGATGTAGTGCAACTTCTGTGCCTCTGTCCCTCCAGTGACTCAATGTGACAAATGAGGGGACCCAAAGAGTTCATACTTGCCCTCCTTAAGGCTGTGAGAAATATGGTATGAATATATATATATATATATGTGTGTGTGTGTGTGTGTGTGTGTGTGTGTGTGTGTGTGTGTATTCTAGAGATGACAATATCTTTGGATGGTTTATATTATTGGGGTCAATTCAAATCCCATCACAGGCCTCTATTGTCCAGTGCTGGGCATCTACATCCACCCCACTGTGTGCCTGGGACTCAACCCCTCAGCAAAAGGCCTGTGGAGGCATCTCCCCAAGCTAAGGTCAAACAGGGCTTTCTGAGAGATTAAATGGTCCCACCAAGCCACCTAAAATCCAGGCCATACATTTCCACCCCAAGACAAAAGCAATTGACCAAGTGTGTCAGACACCAGTCATGAGTGAGCAAGTGATGGCTATAAGCCAGCAAGCCAGAATTTTGAATACTGATTTGTAGCACATCAAGTGACTGATAACAGTTCTGGAAATCGTTTGGTTAAGACGAGAGCCTAAGAAGCAATGCTCATGCCGTGTTAGTTTGCATTGCTGGAAACATCTGATTTGTGTTTCTGGAGAATGGAGCAAGTATTACAGACCCAGGGGAAAGTATGTAGACTTCAAGTTCTCCATTTACATGAGGACTTTCATCTTGTAATTAGAATTTTGGGGGTTTGATTTCATTTTAGAATTTTTAACTTACTTTTAGTGAAGGGTGTTATAATTTGACATTGTGGAATTCTGAGTTGTGTGGGACAATCCAATGGTCTTTCCATTAGAAGTTTTCTTCAATATTCTAGTTAGGTTCTTCTAGTTTATAAATAATTCCTCAGCCATTTATTTTCCCTTCCCCTTGTAAGCCTTATTCAAATGCTTCATGTGCAATCACACTGATGTTTCTTATAATCAATACTTATATAATCGAATTATGGATATAACTGTTTAAAGTTATGTTCCCCCCCCCAATAGAAGCTGTTAGATATGAATGGCCAGATTGGGTCAGTGGTCACAGCTACACATGAGATAGGTCTTAGGGGCGTTAGGAAATGCCTAGAAGACTTTAGCTGACATGCAGCAGGAGAGCAGAGGCCAGGGCTGCCGTCGCTGACTGATACTAGTATAGCCACAGAGATCTAGAACCTGGAATGTCAGCAGTCCCAAACTGTGACATGTGAGTGACGTAAAGAGAGATGGGGGAAACAAGCTCCAGGCTGGGGCTAGGAAGCTGCCTGGATTTGCTCCTTGTTTCATTCCACTGTGAGACAGATTCACATAGTGTTTCCAGGGGTCTTTTCATGAGCCTCGATCTTGTGAGCAAAGTCTTTAGGGATTAGAGCAAGCATATACTCAAGGACATCCCTTTCTCTTACAACAGGGTTAGTTTTCAAAATAAATCAAATGTAAGTTGACTTGTAGATTTCCATACCACTTTTTTGGAGACAGGTGCTCTCTGTGTAACGTTAGCTAGTCCAAACTCACTAATGTACTCCAGCCTGGCCTCAAACTCATAGAGAACTGCCTGCCTCTTCCCACTGAGTTCTGGGATTAAAGGTGTGTCTCACCACGCCTAGCCATACCTTTCCCCAAAAGGTAAATGATTCCTCAATGAGTGTAGGTAATAAAAAAAAAAATCTTCCTTTTAAAGTATTTTCTTTTTAAGCAGTGTTTATTAGATCCAGATTGTGAGTCACTTTAGCTTTATGTAACTTAGTGTTCTGTTAGCATTTGGTCATAAACAGATGATTAGTTTGTTTGTAAGTGGCTGTTCATAGGGTTGTAGGCAAGTGTGAGAGGCTGGACAGCGTAGCAGATGTGCCCCCAAACCAAACCTAGCTAATGGCGAATTTGTAAATTCTTGTTTTGGGGGTCTGCAATGTAAATTAAATCATCATTAACTTATATCCTTAAATTTTCTTTCAAGGCAACTAATCTTGAGTAAGATAAAGCTGCTGTGTATATGCATATGTCAATGTGTTTCATGTATTTGCATGTGCACATGCAACCAGAAACTCTTAAAAGGTAAAATAATTTATAGCATTAGAATGTTTCCCATTTGGGGCTAGCCTCTGGAGCAGATCAGATATTCTGGTGCTATCTTCAGCACACCCTGCTGTGAGTTGCCGCTCTTCTACTTGAAAACTCCTGGTTGCAGCTCTGCTCAGGTCCATCCTAACTGAACAAACAGTCAAAGGCAGCCAAACCATGAAAATCTCATCCGTATTTAAGTAGGGTCACCAACTCAAACAATATTTAGATAACATTTGGTTGTGGTGTGCTTCACATGCCTCAAATCCTTACAGGGTATAAGTTGGCTGGCTTTTGGTATATTCATGCACAGAACTGTGTGGACATCACTACCTTCTTTCTAATTTTAGGACATTTTATCACCTTAAAAAAAAAAACATGCTCAAAATCTGAAACTTCTGCACTCAAAAGATGCCACTAAGAAAGAGCAAGGAAGGGAGGACACACTTGAGATAACATATCTGGTAACAGATTTGAAACTGGAAATAAAAGAACTCATGAAGCACAACACCAAAAAGACAACCCAGTTAAAAAATAAATTTTAAAAAATCCAATTTTAAAAAAGAGGATCTCACATATGTGTGTTCAAAGATACACAGATAGCCAGTAAACACAGAAAAGATGCTAAACCATCAGTCGTCAGGGAAACATGAGTCAAACCACAATGAGATGTCACCCAGGCAAGGGGACTTGGGCCTGTAATCCCAGTATTTAGCAAATGGAGGCAGGAGAGGAGGGTCAGAAATTCAAGGTCATTCTTGGCTGTGTAGTAAATTTGAGACCAATCTGAGCTGCATAAGGTCCTGTCCTGAAACAATAACAAGATAAAACAATAGCAAGTATCGGTGATCCCTCGTGTGTTGTATGGGGAACATAGAACAACTCAACTGTTTCCAAAACCTACCTGACAGTTCCTCAGGAAGCTAAGCAGAGTTACTACACAGCTTGACAAGATTGTGCCTAATTCTACAAAACAAAGCAAGTCATACTGTTTTTAGTTTCCTTGTACATATAAAAGTTTATACTATAATGCAGTCTGTTAAATGTGGAGTGGCAGTTATTTTTAAAGTGCGCATACCTCAGCTGAAACATGGTTTATTGCTGTAAAAATACAGGTAACTCTGAGCTGTTGGGAAATGCTGCTAATAGACAGCATGAGATTGTCACAGAGGTGCAGGGTTTGCAAGTTCAGTAAATGAGCACACAACGAAGTAGGGTTCCTTTCTGTAACCTAGAGAACACTCCATCACCTCCCGGGCATGCTCTCTTCTCAGCCCTTCCCTTTCCCCATCTAAGCCACTTTCTGCCTCTAGGAACTGGCCTCCTGATGTTTCTTGCAAATAGAACCATGTGACTATGTGACTGTTTGTGCCTGATTCTTCACCCTTGGTAGCAGATACCCATTCCCCGTCCCTCTGTGAGAACACAGTCACTCCATTGGATAGGTAGGCCACATCTTACATGTCCTTCTGTTGGTGGGTATTGGGACTGTTTCCACTTTCACTGTTGTGGATAATGATATGAACAGTCATGTGGATGGCTGTCATATGGAGGGGGCCACTTGCGGGTTCCCGGCTGCTTAGCCCCGAAATAATCACACAGAAACTGTATTAATTAAATCACTGCTTGGCCCATTAGCTCCAGCTTCTTATTGGCTAACTCTTACATATTAATTTAACCCATTTCTGTTAATCTGTGTATCGCCATGTGGCTGTGGCTTACCTGCTAAAGTTCCATCTGGCTCCAGTGGGGCTACATGGCTTCTCTCTGACTCCACCTCCTTCCTCCCAGCATTCCATTTAGTTTTTCCTGCCTAGCTCTATTCCCCTATAGCTCTGCTATAGGCCCAAAACAGCTCCTTTATTATTATTTTTTTTGGGGGGGGTTTTCGAGACAGGGTTTCTCTGTGGCTTTGGGGCCTGTCCTGGCACTAGCTCTTGTAGACCAGGCTGGTCTCGAACTCACAGAGCGCACGCCTTTAATCCCAGCACTCGGGAGGCAGAGGCAGGCAGATCTCTGGGAGTTCGAGGCCAGCCTGGTCTACAAGAGCTAGTGCCAGGACAGGCACCAAAGCTACAGAGAAACCCTGTCTCGAAAAACCAAAAAAAAAAAAAAAAAAGGTGTGCGCCACCATCGCCCGGCTAAGCAGCTCCTTTATTAACCAATGATATTCACAGCATACAGAGAGGAGTCCCACATCAGATGGCTTTGGGATGGACGTGTGTTTTTCACTCTCGTGGCTGTGTACCTAGGAGTAGGATTGCTGGGTCATGCAGTCATTCTATGTCTGACTTTTAAAGAAGCTGCCAGGGTGTTCCAAAGCGGTTGTGCCTTTTACAGTGCCCCAAGCAACTGAGTTGTTTTTTTTTTTTCTGTTTGTCTGGCTGGTTGGTGGGTTTGTTTTGCTTTGGGGGAGACTGGTTACAGATTCTCCCTTCCTTGTCTTCCATGCTGTGCTTCACAGTCCCTTGTCTGGCAGACTAGAGGTTCAAGCCCCAAATTCACAGGCTTCTTCTCTGAACATACATTCTCCCCAGTTCCAGAGCTTTCTTGAACCATGCAAATTTCACCCAGAAGCATACATTATTGCAGAAAATAAACAAAACAAAATAAACCATCAGAGTTGGAACCTCACTGTCTGAGCTCCTTTAAGGGGTTTTATTTCTTAGTCGGTTTGTTATAATAATAGATTATATCCTTCAGGCCTCTGTCTTGAGTAACTCTGACAAGATGGGTTGGTAAAGTGCTTGCCCCACAAACATGAGGACTGAGTTCAGAGCTGCAGCGCCCTGTAAAGACCCTGCAGGGCAGCACACGCTGTCACCCCAGGAGTGGGACAGGGTGGCATGGGGATGGAGACAGAAGACTTCTGTAGAGCTCACTGCTCAGCCAGTCTGTAGGAATTGTTCTCAAATGTATTTGATATTTTCAGCCTGTACTGTTATCTTCAGGGTCTGAGGATAACAGATTCCATTCATGGATCACTCTTGCTTCAGATAATCCCTTTACTTGTTCTAAACTGATCTTTATACATCCTTCAGAATGACTGTTCTGATCAGCGTACAACTTTGGTGAAAACACAACTTTGGGGTGTTGTTTTTTTTTTTATAACATTCATAACAACAAGGCTTCCAACCATAAGCCTTTATCAGAAGTCCCTTTAGGTTCTCTCTCTTTTTAATATGCAAATTCTGTATATTGCATTCATGGTCTCCTGAGAGTTGGGCTTGAGGCTCCTCTTTCCTAAGGTATGACGTGCACCCTTGGTCTTCTGAGTGAATCTTATGAATGGGGGAATTTTGTTTGATAAATGCAACAGTATCCGGCACGCAGCTCTTACGTTGAATGCATGCTCCATGTGTTCTCTCTCGTAGGCTATCGGCTGTACTCTGAACTGCAGCTGTCAGAGTTTCAAACCTGGGAAGATCAACCACCGGCAGTGTGAGCAGTGCAGGCACGGATGGGTGGCTCACGGTAACTTCATTTCTCCCTCGCATCCTCTCGGCCTTCCTTAATCACTTAAGTTTATGAAGGAACTGATTTCATACCAAGTATCTCCTCACATTTTAATTTATACACTGTTTTACTAACTCTATTGTAAATATACCACCTACAGAAGTTATAGATATGTCCCGTGGTAATAATTTGCCCCTAATATTTTTTGGCTGAAATATGTTCTGATGTAAGTACGTCACTTATTCATGATTTAGATAAAATTTATATGTAGACATCCTGCTCATATTTTTACTGCATCTGACAATCATGAGTCTTGTGTAACTTCTGAATGCTGAAAATGTGGCGTGGCCAGGAAGGTTGGCTGCAGCACACCGCTCCCGCCAGCAGAAGAGACGACTGCAACAGGATTCTTCTCAGAACACACTTTATTGGAGCACTTACACTTGAGGTTGTAAAGAGGCAAAAGACCCCGTCCCCGTGACGCAGAAGAATATATACGGTGCCAGACAAAGCCCTGACGTGTCATCAACCCAATGGCTCAGGCCAGAATGGAGTGATCGTGCTTAAATTATGATTGGCCAGATCGAAATACTCCCCGCGTTGGGGGGGGCTCGCGGGCGCATGCGCTGTGGGCGCGCATGCGCACAAATTGCTCACAAGCTGTCAAGTTTGACGTGGAACAGCAAATGGTGCCCAGGCCCCGTGCCCCTGACATGACAGCGCCATGGTGCGCGCTACATCTCCGCGCGCTACAGTTGGCATTACCCATTTTCTTTAAACTTTGATTGATTTCATGTAAATAGCCCCCAATAGCCAGTTCGTAACTCCTGTGTTGAGCAGACTGGATTAGGTGGCTTAATTTCTAAAACCGCCTCCTACGCAGCAGATCAGGGCCTGAACCCAGATGCTTGCGCCCCAGGCCATCCTCACCTTCAGACTCCGATTCCCCAGTGGTCATTCTTTGAATTCTGCTTTTGTGCCCTCCTTTTCTTTGCCCTTTCCCTGTTTGTGAAGATGTCCCTCCTCAGGAATATCACAAGAAGGGGAGAAAAATCTTTTATTTTGGAAGTTTCTGTGAAGACCATGAATCCCAATAGCTATTAAGGATATTAGTCCTTTATAGATTCTTGGTTTTTTTTTTCTTGTTGAAACAGACAACTAAGAATATCCCCAGCCGACTTGCTATGCAATGTTTCTCCTAAAATTAGAGCTTTTCCAAATGTCTTGCACTTGATTTCTAGCTCTAAGTAAGCTGAGGATCCCCCCCGTGTATCCAACAAGCCAAGTGGAAATTGTCCAGTCCAATGTGGTGTTCGACATTAGCAGCCTCATGCTCTATGGGACCCAGGCCATCCCTGTTCGCCTGAAAATCCTACTGGACCGGCTCTTCAGTGTGCTGAAACAAGATGAGGTTCTGCAGATCCTCCATGCCTTGGACTGGACCCTTCAGGATTATATCCGTGGTTATGTGCTCCAGGTACAGTGACCTTGGCTCTGTTCCCCTAAAGTGCCCATGTAACTGGTGCAACCCAGTGCCTGTCAGTCATTGGTGGCTGTCATCCCCTTGGAACTTTTCCTGATGACTTAAGCCCCTGACTCATATTCTGGGAGAAATCCTGTCCTTTTCCTTCAAGATCTCTGAGACTCCAGGCCATGCAAGCATTCCACCTTCTCTTGAGCGTATTCACTAAGCTAACTCCCACAGAAAGCCACTTGTTTCATTTGGGTCCTGCCTGTGCTACATACATTGTGCCCAAACTGCCCACTGACCTGAGATGACCTCTGTGTCAGGCTTTTCTGAGACCTGGAGGTGAGAAAGGGCTCTTCCAGGCCAGAACTACACAGCCAATAGCGCACACGCTGATCTCCTTCGCTGTCCTGGAAGGACTCTTCCGCTCAGCCCCATGTGTGATACGGTGTGTTCATATCCTCACCTGTTCTCTCTGTCTCTGTCCCTCTTCCTCTCTCTCTGTTGATCAACCCCTCTCCCCCCCCACTTGCCCCTCTTCTCACCCCCACCAGAGCTCTTTTTAGCTTCCTCACAGTCTCTTCTCTTCTTCAGTGTTCCATCCTTCGAGCCCTTGCCTGTTTTCAGAGTAGCTTAGCTTCTTTTCCCAGGTCGTGCCTTGGGTGTAAGGTGAAGGGTGTTTCATCTTCAGAGGCAATTGAAGTGTTTTATGAGAAAATAGCATGTTTTCTGAAATTACAGAGCATTGTTTCTTGCCACTACACTAGGAATATGAGCAGACTTCGTTTAAAATTTTTTCAGTAAAATGGGAGACACATGTATTTTCAAGTCTTAGGTAGACTATATCATTAAAAATAAATACTGATAATACCCATTTATTAATGGACATGCTCTTCTAGTACTTTTATGATGACATAGGCATACCCCTGTTTTCCTTTTTCCTTTCTTTTTTCAGATAGGGTCTTACTACGTAGCCCTAGCTGGTCTAGAATTCCCTATGTAGATCAGGCTGGCCACAAACTCCCAGAGATCCACCTGCCTCTGCCACTTGAGTACTGGGATTAAAAGTATGCAGTACCACAGCCATTTACCCTTGTTTTCTAATTGAACATCCAGAAGACTCTGAGTGCTTCATGCTCTCACTGAAAATTATTTCACCAATATATAGCAGATCAGAAATGAGTACATTTCTTCCCAGTTCTAAAGCTTGTCATCTTTCCTTGAAATCCTGTGTGCACACCTCTCGTGTGGGGGCCTCGGCTAACTAGAAACAACTATACATAGAGTAGCATTATGGTCTTACATTACGACATAGATCAATATTTAATGATCCTGATAATCTTGCTTTCCAGTGTTAGGATTAAAAATATGGAATCAATTACCTTGAACCTCTGGTGCATGAAATATTTATGATGTTACATTCCTCCTCATCTTCAAAACTCTCACATGCGCTGTGAAAAATCTCAGTAGGCCATCAAATACATGTTCTGTGATAAAATATTTATTGTAGTTTTGGGAAAAGTTAGGCCTTGCTAGAGTTTGAAAGATCTCCAACACTCCTGCATAATCACAGCTCTGCTTTATGAATACGCGCAGTAGATCAATACGTGCTCATCTGGTTTTTGATGGTAGGTGTTTAGCAGATTATTAAGTTTGCAGCAAATGAATACTTGGGCTATATCCAGACTTCACCGCCCCGTTTGTAGTCTTTAGATGGAGATACTACTGTCATTCAAATGATGCATTTTTTTATTTTAGTGAGGAAAGTCATCATGCCTCAGGTATGACAAGAATCATACATGACCATCAGCTGGGTTGAAATAAGATGAAAAATGATTTCCATATTTCCCTGACTTGGGTTTGAATGCTTTACTTCATTCTTCTAGGCTAACAGTAGGACCACTGTTTATATTGGTATAGTTTATGATATTCACAATTTCAGGCCTAGGAGAGTGAGATAGGCAGGGATTGAATGCAGCAAGTCCCGTGTTGATCCACAGGAAATGTTCCCCTGTTGTAGTCTGGTGGAGGCTCCGTCAGATGGCAGCTTCCCAGGGAGCAGAGTGAGCAGTAGCCAAGTGGACACTCTTTTATAATCTGGTTTGTATCTAGGATGCCTCGGGGAAGGTGCTGGATCACTGGAGCATCATGACCAGTGAGGAGGAAGTGGCCACCTTGCAGCAGTTCCTTCGCTTTGGAGAGACCAAGTCCATAGTGGAGCTCATGGCCATCCAGGAGAAGGAAGAGCAGTCCATCATCATACCGCCCTCCACCGCCAACGTAGACATCAGGGCGTTCATCGAGAGCTGCACCCACAGGAGCGCTGGCCTCCCCACTCCAGTGGACAAAGGAAACCCCAGCAGCCTGCACCCTTTCGAGAACCTTATCAGCAACATGACGTTCATGCTGCCTTTCCAGTTCTTCAACCCTCTGCCTCCTGCTCTGATAGGGTCACTGCCCGAACAGTACATGCTGGAGCAGGGGCAGGACCAGAGCCAGGACCCCAAACAGGAGCTGCACGGGCCCTTCTCAGACAGCAGCTTCCTCACGTCCACACCATTTCAGGTTGAAAAGGAACAGTGTCTGAAGTGTCCAGATGTTGCTACCCCGAAAGAAGACAGTGCGCACTTAAGTGACTCCAGCTCGTACAGCATTGCCACTAAGCTTGAAAGGACACAGCTGTCCCCCGAGGCCAAAGGAAAGCCCGAGAGGAACAGCATTAGCGCTAAGAAGGGCCGGGTGTTCTGCACCGCCTGCGAGAAGACCTTCTACGACAAAGGCACTCTGAAGATTCACTACAACGCCGTCCACCTCAAGATCAAGCATAAGTGCACTATCGAAGGGTGTAACATGGTGTTCAGCTCCCTGCGGAGCCGGAACCGACACAGCGCCAACCCCAACCCTCGCCTGCACATGCCCATGAACAGAAACAACCGGGACAAAGATCTCAGGAACAGCCTGAACCTGGCGAGCTCTGAGACGTACAAGCGCCCGGGTTTCACGGTGATCTCAGACTGCGGGCCCCTCCCAGGCTACCCCAGTTCGGTGGAGAACTCCAAAGGCCAGCCAGCGTTCTCGAGCCTTGGGCAGAATGGTGTGCTCTTCCCTAACCTGCGGACCGTGCAGCCGGTCCTTCCCTTCTACCGCAGCCCAGCTACTCCGGCCGAGCTGGCAAACACACCCGGTGTGCTGCCCTCTCTCCCTCTGCTGTCCTCCTCCATCCCAGAGCAGCTGGTTTCCACGGACATGCCATTCGATGCACTTCCTAAGAAGAAATCTAGGAAGTCCAGCATGCCTATCAAAATCGAGAAAGAAGCTGTGGACATTGCTGAGAAGAGACATAGTCTCAGCTCAGATGATGACACGCCCCTGCAGGTAGTCAGCGAAGATGAGCCAGAGGCCAGCAGTCCTCAGTCAGACCGAGTACCCGAGGAGCAGCACACACAGTTAAGCTCAGAGAAGACTTTAGCACAAGGAGAAAGACCCTGCCATCTTGAATCTGTGATTGAGTCTCACGGAACTATCGGCAGAACCCTTGAGCAGACCACACACCCAGAGAGAGAGGCGGAGCAGAAGTTAGCATTGACTTCAGTCATGCCAAGAGAGGTGGAGGATGGTGGCCATGAGCGCCATTTCACACCTGGACTAGGGCCACAGATTCCCTTTCCTGACTACATGGAATTGCAGCAGCGCTTACTGGCTGGAGGACTCTTTAGTGCTTTGTCCAACAGGGGGCTGACTTTTCCTTTTCTGGAAGAATCTAAGGAGCTGGAACACCTGGGTGAGCATGCACTAGTGAGGCAGAAGGAAGAAAATCGCTTTCAGTGTGACATCTGCAAGAAGACCTTTAAAAATGCTTGCAGTATGAAGACACACCATAAGAATACACACGCCAAAGAGACACATGCGTGCACAGTGGAGGGGTGCGGCGCTGCCTTCCCATCCCGCAGGAGCAGAGACAGGTAAGGTGTCTGTCAGCAGCTCTCTCTTTTCAGACAGTGGTTTAAAACTTAGCATGTGTCCGAGTCACCTGACAGGTCAGGAAAACACTTCTAGAATCCGCTGTTGTAGGACAGGGGTCAAGCCTGAGAGTATGCATTTCTAGCACATTCCCAGAGGGTGTGGGAACTATATGCATTTTCAGTTCCAAAAATCTAAAAGCATTTAGCCACAAAACTTGACCTGGAAAGACATGGTGCTTTCTGTGGTAGATTTCCACTCTTACCTCTTTGAAGGGGCTATGCAGCTTTGGTCAAATTCAATTACTAGCGACTGTATTGATATTAATTTATTAGTAGATATTCTGATATATTCCAGCACATGTAGCATCCTATCTTTCTGAAGTCTGAGAGATCCCAAATTGAGAAACGTATCTTTGCCCAGGTGTGTGGGATGAAGACTGGTGAGCTGGTTCCGGCGTTAGCGGCTGTGTAAAGGGTGACGGTGTAGCCAGAACAGAGGAAGGGCCCTCAGTGTCGCATAATTTCTCAAAACTAGCCTCATTTCCATTTCATAAAATGAAGACGTCTCTCGCGTGAGACCCGTTCTCTCGCTTCTAGTCCTCTAGCAACATTTGCAGAAAGAATCACTGCTTGATTAGAAACCTTTCAAGGTGCTAACCTATTAAAGAATAAAAGTGATTGGCAGCTCCCTTTGGTGGGGGGCTACTGTATCCGTTCGAAAGTTGCTGGGTTATCATAAAGCACGCAGACTTGTCTCAGAGCGCACACTCACAGGGCTTATCTCCCTGGAGCACAGCACTGTGCTTTTCTTTGTGTGTGTACCTGGGCCACTGATGATGCTTGAGGTCACCCTCTTCCCGGCCTCTGAAAGGAAGAGCAAGCCCAGCAAAGGTGATCTAAGAGGTTTGCTGAAAGGGTCAGCTGTCTGCTGAAATGCAGAGTGATAAATGGCTCGGAGGATGTGAAAACTGCAATTGTTCCAACAAGCTTGGGTTGAAGTAGGTTAGCACCACCAACAACTTCGTCCAAGCTGTGACGCCTCATTTGTTAAGAGGGTGAAAATGTAAAGACTCCCACACACATTCCTCGCTAGGGCTCATAAGAACACGCTCATTGTCTTTAATAAAGAGAAGAAAGCACAGGAGATATTAGTTAAAATTCCTGCCTTCTGTTGCTAGGATGTTTAAACCAAACCACTAGGGTACCCCTAATTAATGAACCAGTCCTTCTCCTTCATCCTCCAAGAAGAGGAGGGTTTGCTTATGAATAAGATGTTGTTATAAAAAGAGGTAGTCATATCAGATAGATTATCTTTGCTGTTTATGAGACCGGAGCAGCCTACAGGACCTACTAAATTATAACACATACTAGATTGTAGATTGACAGTTCTTTTCAAATGATGCTTAATTTCCATACAGTCAATGTTTCCTTATGTTCTGACCTGTACGTATATAGAAGTCTCATCTATAACAGGATACCATCTTGTATTCTAAATGTTTTAACACTTTATTTCACATTTTATTCCAATAGTCCCCAGATCCATTTATCTATATCTTTAAAAACACCACTTTGAGCAGGACCTGGACTTGTCCACCGCTTCAGCTAAGTCACAGTTGAAAGCTGCTTTATTTTGTTTGGTAAAGCAGCTAACGTCCCCTCTTTGAGCCACAGTTCCTGCCAGCAGCAGTTCCTAGGATCAGAGAGAGAGGGGGGTGGGGAAAGAGAGGAGAGTACATCTTAAATGTTTATTTAATCAGCAACTCTTCTGTGATAGGTGCTGGGGTACACAATCCTTGCACACACAAGTCACCAGTCTGGTGGAGAAGACAGTAAAAGGGATTGTGGGTGACTGTAAAGGTTGCTGCAGTGGGTTGCAGAGCAGAATGACACACACTACGGCACTATCCTAGGCTCCTTGCTATGGTAACGAAGGTCCCTGGATGAAGGGGTCTGTCCAAGCCAGCAAATATTAAATGTATTAGGCCCATAACATCTTTTTAAATCTCAGCTAAGGACCTGAAAGTATTTTTCTCTATTTTAAGTTGTAGAAATCATTGTCTACTGTATTAGGAAGTAAAACTGGAAAAATATACCTCTTCAAGAGAAGAATACACACATTTTATGTTAATATAACACGTTAATGGGAAATGGCTTTTACTTTTCCAAAGTAAATATAGTGAAATAAATGGCTTTATTTTATATTTTTGCAAATCTCTAATACTTGGTTTAGTAGAAAACAGCTGGGTTCTCACATCTGCTTCTGCACTAAGCCTATTGCAATATCACATTATATCCATTCTGGAAACCCCCCTGAATTGATAACGTTGGTTATGAACTAGCTTTGGGAGCTGCTGGAATGACGCTGGGGACTAGACTGGTTCACCTGAGAGCCACTGGTCTCCACTAAGTTGGAGTGAGAGGGAAGAGCTGGAAGTGGGAACTGGAAGCCAAGGGAAGATAAGGCAGGGGGCACAGATTGGCTCCTGGTCCAGAGAGTCTGTGTATTCCTACTATCTCCTGGTCATAGGGGACCACACCTTAGCAGGGGCTAACCATCTGAGGCCTGAGGAGGGAAGAGACAGCTGTTAGTGTCCACTGGACAGTCAGGAGCTGGACGGGAGACCCAGAGATTCACACTGTAGTAGAGCCCTCATGCTCCAGGTTCCAGTACATGTCTGACTTTCTCAGCTGCTTGCGTGTACCGGAATTAATACGTCCATCTGCTGTCTGGTTTTCTGCCGGCACATGCCAGCCCTTTCAGTGCGGAACATTGGCATAATCACAGGGCAGAGCGGTAGCTGAGAAGGGCGGCTTGCAAAGTGGGTGATCTCTGACTATAATTCTCATCGTGTCCACAACACGAACATCCGGGGTAAAGGAAACTACATAGTAAAATACATACATTTCATTAAATACAATTAAGACTCCCTCGTACACATACCTTGAGAGATTTAAAATAGGAAATTTAATTCGTTTATTTAGAGAGGGTGCTTTCTTGACTGTGGCATAATTCTGATCTATAATTGGTAGAGACATTTTTCTTACTTGGGATCATTCTCCTGTCACCTGTAAGAGCCTACTCTTTGGTATAAGGGAATTTTTTTGTCTTGTCAGAAGTTACCAAGGGATCCCTAAGTAAGAGCAGCATTGATCTTACCAGTTTCATCCATGATAACGTGGGGATAAACAGCATATGTCATAATGGATGCTCACTGTCTGCCTGCTAGGAGAAAATCATTGGGTGCAAGATTGGCGGTGTGTTCACACTGCTGCATTTGCAAAACTCCTGTCTGGTTCATCATGAGACACTGCAGCTACGACCTGCACTAGACGCACGCGCGCGCGTGCGCGCGCGCGCACACACACACACACACACACACACACAGCACGATTTCCAGCTGGTGAGGTTGCCAACTGTACCTGTAGGACTTCCGGAGGGAAACATGAACTCTTGCTCAAGACCAGCCCTATCCAATAGAAAGATGAGGGGAAGCCACATTGGGAATCTTTTTTTTTAAATTTTTGTTTATTTATTAAAGATTTCTGACTCTTCCCCGCCACCGCCTCTCATTTCCCTCCCCCTCCCCCAATCAAGTCCCCCTCCCTTGTTAGCCCAAAGAGCAGTCAAGTTTCTCTGCCCTGTGGGAAGTCCAAGGACCACCCAGGAATCTTTTTTTTTTAATATTTATTTATTATGTGTACAGCATTCCTTCCATGTGTGCCCGCAAGCCAGAAGGGGGCGCCAGGTCTCATTATAGATGGCTGTGAGCCACCATGTGGTTGCTGGGAATTGAACTCAGGACCTTTGGAAGAGGGGGCAATGCTCTTAACCTCTGAGCCATTTCTCCAGCCCCCACATTAGGAATCTTTAGTGTTTGACTAACCATATCCAGAGGACAAAAGGAACCAGGGAATGTAAGTTTTAATTGCATGTTTAATTCAATATACCCCAGATGCTATCTTTTCTATATATGACAGTGGCAGTGTGTCGGGCGTTGGATACTGTATTAGATGGGGTGCTTTGGAGATGGTAATCTTTCATCATTTCATCTGTGACTGATGCTTTTCTCGGGCTCCCCTGAAGCTAGTATTCCCATTAAATTGTCCTCACTGACGTTGTCTCCACCTCCTCTGTGGATGAGATGAAGGGTGTTACATGTTAATCAGGTGGTGGAAATTGAAGCTCCAGACTGTTGGCTTTCCTGGGGAACGCTGGCTTCTGACGAGTAGCCACAGCAGTGGTCTAGTCTCTGCTGACCACACAGCACAGCTCACAGGATGCTAACCCTGACTATCACCCCCCACCACTCCACAAGTTTCTCCTAGTGTCTGCTGAGTCTTTGTACTCAGAGTAATGGCTCCGAGACAGCAATCCAGCTCACCTCTGTCCTGTCCCTCTTGTAGACACAGCTCGAACCTGAGCCTCCACCAGAAAGTATTGAGTGAGGAAGCACTGGAGAGTAGTGAGGACCATATCCGTGCTGCCTACCTTCTGCAAGACGTGGCCAAGGAGGCCTACCAGGATGTGGCTTTCACACCGCAAGCCTCACAGACATCTGTCATCTTCAAGGGATCAAGTGGCATGGGCGGTCTGGTTTACCCGATATCCCAAGTGCACAGTGCCCGTCTGGAGAGTTACAACTCCGGCCCCCCAAGCGAGGGCACCATCCTGGATTTGAGCACTACCTCAAGCATGAAGTCAGAGAGCAGCAGTCATTCTTCCTGGGACTCCGACGGGGTGAGCGAGGAAGGTGCTGCCCTTCTGGAGGACAGCGATGGGAACTGTGAAGGGCAGAGCCTTGTGCCCGGGGAAGACGAGTACCCCATCTGCGTCCTGATGGAGAAGGCTGATCAGAGCCTTGCTAGTCTGCCCTCCGGGCTGCCCATCACCTGCCATCTCTGCCAGAAGATATACAGTAACAAAGGGACCTTTCGAGCCCATTACAAAACCGTGCACCTCCGCCAGCTCCATAAGTGCAAAGTGCCTGGCTGCAACACCATGTTCTCATCGGTCCGCAGCCGAAACAGACACAGTCAGAACCCCAACCTGCACAAGAGCCTGGCCGCCTCGCCCAGCCACCTCCAGTAACAAGCCAAAGACTGGCAGGGGTCTGCTCTGATTTCAGGAAGAAAAGCATCCAAAGAATAAGGTAGCTGGACTGTTCAGTACCATTTCTCAGAAGCCAGGCAAAGTGACTTGACCCTACGGTCTTCTGCAGCAGGAAAAGCACAAGGCAAGCCTGTGAGAAGTTGACACTGGGGTAGCCCTGCCTGTTAATATTTTTCTTAGCCCATGAGGCTTTCTGCCGACACCAGGAAAACACGGAAAGGCAGATTCCCCCAGATTTGTTTACATGTTCCCTAGGAGACCTGTAGGTCTACAGACCAACTGGAGGGAGTAGGGATCAGGAACTGGGCACAGCTTCACGTGAGGCCTGCAGTATTAAGGGTGTCAGGGAAGAAGTTTCCTTGAATACAACACTGTCATCATGGGCATGACAACCAGCCCTAAAAATGTCATTTTCAGGTTTCTCCCCCCTCCCTTTTTTTTTTTTTTTTTTTTGATGAATCCAAAACCCAGACTTGAGTTTAGGGAAATGACATTCAGAAACCATCCCTCCATTGGGAGTCAGTAATTGCTACCCTCACAGTCTCGGATGTGATTCCAGGGAGTTCTCCAAGGAAGCTGGCTGGCCCCTAATATGCCCTTTGTCCATTCTTGATCTGTAACACGCCTTTAAGAAGCTAGAGGGAAAATATTTTGTGCACTTAAGAATAGTGGTCTTCAGTTTAATTTAAAGTTATTTTGATAATATTTAACTTGTGTTTATATTATGTAACTATTTGGTGTGAGTCCAGACATGTCCGTGTCACCTCTGAATCTGTTCAGAACTAGAACAAGTGACAGCTTACACTTCAGAACCGCAGCCTGGCTTCGGGCGGCGAACTGCAGTCTGTTGGCCCCCGTGGAGTGAGCGCCAGTGAGATTCGGACTGACACGTTTGTATATATCCACCAAGCTATTTAGAGAACATGGTTCTGATAGCTGTCGGGTCTTCTCAGTATCACTGGATCCCTCGCTCTTCACCCGTTGGTAAATGTATATGGTTAGGATGAACTTTGAAATTTATTTGGTAGAAAGAAAAGTAGGGACCTTACCGCCATGTTCTGTGTCTTTAATATTTAACTTATTCCGAGGTCTGTTCCACACTGTTAAACGTGTTTGCCACTATTGAAAGGATGTGTGAGCAGCCCTGTGAAATGAGACCATCTCTTGGAATTCAGCATTTGCAATATTCTAAAGGGCTATGCAGCTTTTAAAGAAGTGGATTTTGTATTCAGAGTTCAAGTTAACTGTCTGACTCATGTTGACTTAATTTAAAAAATCCTTAAAGGAAACTGATGGTTATAGAGGTATTATTCCCCTGGCTTAAAGACAGAAAAGGCCAACAGCCTGTTAGTAATTATTTCAACTAAAAAAAAAAAGATTACTTAAAAGTTGTCTCTGCTTAAGGAGAGATTGCATCCTTTGAGCTTCTTTGTTACTGAGATGTTTGACATTCTAGTTTCTCCAAAATGGAAAAATTTGTATGCAACGTTTTCTATGATTTAATAAAAATATATGGCATACCTTTTGTTTAAAGGGCAAATATTTATAACTGGTTTTGTTTCTATGTTTGTCTTTTTACGAGTAGATTTTCTCATACATGCAAACAGAGACACTGTCGTTCTGAGTGAGCTGAAAGTCTACAGATGACAAGACATTATTACACGAAAACAGATTGCAGTGCAGAGGTCACGGAGATGGAGTAGGTCATTCATTGAGAGGGTGAGCTGAGTGTTGATCTTTAAAAAAAAATACAGACTGTGGTGTTTCATAAATCCAGTGCTGTCCGAGATATGCCTAGCTGATACCAAAAATAGAACATCATGGAATGGTTAAGCCTTTTCTGTAATGTAACTTAATTTCTTCACTTTTTGCCCACCCTCATGAATCCAGTTTCCCAGTTAAACTGTTATAATTAAAGTATCTGGCAACTCTGTCAGTGCAGGAAGCTACACGGCCATTCGGTCGAGTTGAGAACGACATAGACATAATCCCAGTTTGCAGACTGTTGAGTTTCCTGGTAAATGCTAACTTCTGAAAAGCAGCGAGTGACAGCCCATAAAGTACTGTCCATCCAGCCTCCCTCCCATCTTCGATGCCCTTCATATTTTACTGAGTAAAAGATGTCATTGGAGGGGAACTATCTACTAGTTCCATGCTAAGCCATTTCATTTTTCCTGGATGGCAACAATGACATCCTAACTGTTCCTTTGTTTCTAGTCTTACACCCTACAGCGGCTACAATGATCTTGACCAGTTGTAAATTAGATCATGCAGTGCCCAAACTCAACCCCACCTCCAGTGGCTTCCCCTATCAGATAATAGGAAACCCAGCAGCATCCCAAGGCTCACAAAGACCTGCAGGGTTTTTCTACCTCTGTCAACGTCTCCATCCACTTTTGCGCGTGCTCTATCTCTCCCTCCTTCTCCCTCTCTCTCTCCCCTGCAGTAGCTCTTCTAAAACATCATCCACAGGATCGAATTCCAGCTGACTTGACTTCTTTCTTCAGATAACTAAACAGGACTCCCATTTGTCCAGCCTTGTCTCCATGCCCATAGTCACATCCCTCTTGAAGGGTCACATCTGCCTAGACCCGCAGAAGTGCAGCTTGCGTTTGGTGCGCCACCAGGCTGACCTGCAAATCCCTGAGAAGGACCCTTCACCACCCGTTTTCCTGCCACAACTCATTGCCACCTCAGTCACTCTAAAATCACCGATGACGGAAGGATCCAGATTTCCCCAGTTCCACCCGTCTGGGTCTCATTGGTTTTCCCACTTACAGGACTCTGTAGGTCTGAATCCTCCATGAAACGGAGTTAAGGGACAGGGGGACTTTATCTCACGAGGAACTTCTTTGAGACAGAAAAGGGGTGAGGGAAAGCAGGACGGACAACATACATGGTGCAGTTCTACCATGGTGTACGTTCTGAAGGGGGGGGGAGATCACGTGAAAGTACCCACTACACAGTCTAGGCAGCCATGGGTGCTTGGGTGTAAATGCAGCTGTGAGCTTCAGAACACAGTGGTTGGAGCCCTCAGCCAATTGTCTCCTTTCTGATGGCCCTGTGTCCTGTTTAAAGTGAGTTAAACCTACACTTTTCTCTAGACTCCACAGAAGTGTTCCTCCTCTCTGCAGGATGCGACTCTCAACTCACCCTCCAGGCTTCTACCCCATTCCTCCCACCTTCGAGGATGGAATCCTGTTTGCTTCTCTCTGCCCCATTCAGTGTCAAATTTACTCTTTCTGCTAATTCCTCTGTTTGAAAAGACAAGTTCTCCCCACACATCCCTGCTGTCTTGAGCTAGAGATCCTCCTGCCCCAGCCTTGCGGATGCCAGCCCACCGCCATGCCCGGCTCGCTTGCATCTGTTCCCTTCGAACACTTGCAGATCTCTCCCATCTGTGCAGGAAAGAAAACCAAGCCCTCTGCACTCTCGTCCTTCCTCTTGGTATTCTCTCCTGCATCCAGGGAACTCGGATTGTTGCACTTCTCCTTGTCAGTCACGCTTCTCCCTTCAGCCTAGTCAAGACCCAACTCACACCAGGGTTCCCAGGGACTTCCTGGTGGCTGCATTCAAAGGACATGATTGGTTCTTTGGTGTCTCTCAGTTCTCAGTTGAACTTTGTCTCCTCTTCCCCTAGGTTGTAGCATCTCCACAACTGACTCCTGTCCGTAGCTAGTACCTTCTAAGTCCTCCCCTCCAGAAATGCCCTCCCAGGCAGTACATTACATGCCCATGGGATGTCACCGAATAATCCACAGCCTTTCCAGCTCAGCTTACCCTGAACTCAGCTCAAGAGCACTTCCCTCCTCCTCGACTCAGCCGTTATCCTCTGAATACTTCCTCACCTTGGAGAAGATGTATCTAACATCATCAATGGAAACTGACCACCTGGGGGGAACAGCATCTCCAGTCAGGGATGTGGCTCTTCAAGTCCCTGTCCAGGGTCAAGCCTTGGCTACTCTACATTCTAACCAGGTAACTTTGATGAAGGAACTACTTCGGCGAGTCATAGTTTCCTCGTCGATACCACGAGCATAAAAAACGTTCTCCACTTCAGGAGTCATGATAAGACTCTAATGGCAGTGGGTATGTAGCACAAGTCAGTGCCCGGCACATAAGCATCCAATAAATGTGACCTGTGGTGTCACACACTGGCACTTTGTTTTCACCTCGCTCCCTGTAGCCCACAACCACCAGATCCTAATACAGCTACCTTCCCCACACGCTCAGATCTCCTCTTCACACCCTTAATGAATCTTGTTCATCACGACCGCCCTTTCCTCCTTTCCCTCTAAGACCATCTCAGTACAGTCTACTCCTCTTTGCTCAAATCCGGCCTCTACAGAGCACTTGCAGGGAGCTCCACAGTCACGCGCATCTGACTGCGTCCCCACCTTTAGCCGTACCCCTCACCCCCCATCCTCAAGCAGACTCCAGCGAGGCCAAGCCTGTCATCTCAGACCGTAGCCACGCTCAGCGGCTTGACCTCTGCAGGTGGCTCTGTCTGTGCTCAGCCTCTCGTGGCCTTGCATGCGACACCTTCTCTGCAGGAATTGCCTTTCCAGCTCTGGCCCAGCGATCCATAGTCTTCCTGGAGATGCAGCCCAGCAATCATTTGTAGGAAGCCTCTGGATTCCTCCGTTCCTATCTTCTACACCTGCAGCACCATGGCCTCAGGCTTGGTGCACAGATTCCCCTTACCCTGTGTCCACCACCTGGGTGGCCGTCCTTTGGTCGGTAGTCGCTCACCTTGATTGTGGCCAAGCTTGACTGTGGCCTTCAGGTTGGCGTCCATGAACAGAGAAAGATCAAGAACCCAAGAACTGCTAAGGGATACATAGTGGTAAGTTTGCTAGGCATGGTCCCTATCCTTATAAAGTTTAAAGTCCATCAAATAAGCTGAATTGTTAGAAGACAATTATATTTTGTATTTTATTTGCTATAATTTCTCAGGATATCCGTCTGCAGATAACTAAGGGTGAGGGTTATGACGACCCCCCCACCCCACACACACACACACACACACACACACACACACACGACTTTTCTTTAAAAAGAGATTAAGGGCTCTTACTCCTTGTGTTGGTTTGAATGAGAATGGCCTCCATAGGCTCCCGTATTTGAATACTTGGTCCCCAGAAGGTGGGAAGTTTGGGAAGGATTAGGAGGCGTGGCCTGGTTAGGAAAGGAATGTCACTGACTTTGAGGTTGCAAAAGACTCACAACATTTCAAGTTGGCTCTCTCTCCTTCCTGCTTATGGATCAAGACACGTGCTCTCCACTGTTCCTGTGCTCCTGCCTTTGCACGCCATCACGGACTCTAGCCCTCTAAAACCATAAGCCAAATTAAATGCCTTTTTTTGATTTTTAAAATTAGTTTATTCATTTGATAGTTAGACTAACACTTTTATGGTCCATTCGTGACTTAATTAAATGTTTTTTTTTTTTTTAATGTTACTGTGGTCGTGGTGTTTTGTCACAGCAATAAGAAAGTAACTGAGACACTGCTCGTGCAGAGGACCCGAGTTTGGTTTCCAGCACGCATGTCTGGCAGCTCACAAGCTTGTGTAACTGCAGCCCTGGTGGATCTGATGCCCTCTTGTGACTCCCAAGGGCACGCGCGCTCACATGCACATACCCAAACACAGAAACCCATGCCCGTTCCTACATACATGTAACTTAAGTGCCAGTCCCCTGTGGCGCCCCGAGCCTCCAGTCTTCTGAGGACAACCTTCCACTTCTATTCACATTAAATAACTGAGACTCCACCCGACACTTGAGGGAAAGTTGTCTCAGCCACGACTCGCTCCGTTAACTTCTGAATACCAGAAAAGCACAAACCTCATTCTGAAGACAGACTCTCAAAGCAACAAAATTTTAGCTCCCAGACAAAACTTGCACCTTGGCTCTTCATCACAGATCTGATCATAGACACTCCAGTCAAACTCCCCATCTCGGCCAAGTGTTCAAACAGGATTTATCCCACAGCATGAACTGGCCTTTTGGAGCCATTCCCTATAGAAGGACACCTTGCTCAGCCTTGATACAGGGAGAGGGCCTTGGTCCTGTCTCAACTTGATATGCCAGACTTTGTTGACTCCCCATAGGAGGCCTTATCCTTTCGGAGGAGTGGATGGGGGCTTGGATGGGGGGAAATTTGGGGGAGCAGGAGGAGGGAAGGGAGGAAGAACCGTAGTTGGTATATAAAATGAAAAAAAAAAACTTTTAAATTAAAAAAAAAAAGAATCTAGTCTGAAGTCTAGACCACATTTCACAAACTCAGCACTACTGACATTTCAGATCATGTCATTTTGTTACCTGTTCTGTGCACTGTGGTGTCCAGCTGCTTCCCTGACCTCAACCCGCTAGAGGCCAGTAGCTCCCTACAACACTGTGACTGCTAAAATGGCCCCATATGTTGACAAATATTCCCTGATGGGGGCAGTGACGGAGCAGCTCCCAGCTGAGAGCTATCGGTCTCCCAGATACCGATCATGGCATGATGTCATCATCAGTAAATACATTGGGCATCATTCATACAGGCATCCTGGGATATGCGGAGGGGCATCAGGCAAGGTCGGTGTGAAAAGGGGGTGCTTAAGTCATTCATCTCCTTCAGAAGGACTGCCTGACGGGTGCCTGACTCAGGCTGCCTCCCTTTGCCTGTCCTCGCACCACACAGATCATGAGACATCCACAGAGGAGTTGGAGACCTGTGGGAGCAACCGTGTGGACACGGATCTCTCCATGAAGGGAGATGAGCCCTGGGTCCAGATGCCTGGCATTGGTGACGGCGGGAGAAAAGCGTGTCTCTGAGTTTCTGGACACCACCTGTGTCGTCCTGAGAGGTCGCTTGGATCCCTACATCTTCCACCTCTCACCCACGACTTCTTCTGAGAGCTATCAATTAAGCCAGTTTTGCCAAGGGGCAAGCTTCAGGGGAACTTCAGAGAAAGGACTCCTACTGGTCACCTGACACTTTTACCAAAAATATCTGTGTCTTTGACAAGTTTTGTTTTGGTTCTGTATTGGTATATAGTCATTCTACACGGTGGTACATTTCGTAAAGACATGTTTAAATGTATATCATATACTTGGACAGTAGTTTCCCTCTGCACACTCCCTCCCTCCTCACTAGGGCCTTTCCTTCCCCATCTCACCTCTGTTTTCTTATATGTATGTATAACATCATGTGATGTATCTAATATCTACTTTCATGTTTATTTATGTGAAGTATGTATGGGGGGAGTGTATATAAAATCTAGGATCCACAAATGAGAGAAAACATTCAAAATCTACCTTCCTGAGTCTAAGTCATGAGTTTTCGTTAGTCATAATGATGGCACTTTGTCTCTACAGAGGGTCAGGAATAAGGGAGGTCAAGAAAAAATGTTTTGCAAAGAAATAGCGTGGCTTTCCAAGCAACACAGTTAGCGGTTTAGATTATGAGGGAGGAGTGCCCTCTGCTGGAATTTACAGGCTATTACAATGGGCACTACGCACTCAATGAACTACACTGGAGTCCTCCAGATTCCTGAATGAGACTGGAAAGTTCCCCCGGGGGCTGCCATCCATGCCCTCCAAGTCTGAGGGCCGCTCAGAGGCGGACGTGTCCCCTGCATGATCTTGCTCCCTCTTCCAGGAGTTAAACACCTTAAATAAAACTTTAACCCAGGGCTCTAGCCACCAGTGTTTGGTGTTTGCCTTTTGGGAACGAAAGTAGACTCCACAACGAGGAGAAATATGCTTGGCAGGAACCTCTTGTTCCCTGACCCTTAAACATCAACTCTGGAGTCCCCATTTCCCCATCTGTGACACGGTGGCTCCAGATTACATGTTGGGGTGTTCGGGGGGAACCTCAGAAGCGGCATTATTGAAGGACAAGAGGATGTAAAAGGTAGCTGCCACCTAAGAGTTCACTCTGCTTCCTTCAGATAGAGGTCACTCTGTTTCCATCTTAGTGGGACTTTACTGGGGGGGGGTATTTTCTCCTTAGGTGGGTTGGGGTGATTGAGGTTTTTGTTGTTGTTGGGGTTTTGGTTTTCCTTTGTGGTTATTGTTGTTGAGACAGTTTTTCTTGTAGCTCAGGTTGTCCTTCAACTCTTGATCCCTTGCCTCCACCTCCAAGGGCTGGACTTAGAGGTATCTGCATTATATTCTCCAACATTGGCTCTTTTAGGTGCTTTTTTAATA
>NW_026067965.1:2092744-2199998 GCF_014885135.2 Alexandromys fortis
ATATATACAATATTCTGTCTGTGTGTATGTCTGCAGGCCAGAAGAGGGCACCAGACCTCTTTACAGATGGTTGTGAGCCACCATGTGGTTGCTGGGAATTGAACTCAGGACCTTTAGAAGAGCAGGCAATGCTCTTAACCACTGAGCCGTCTCTCCAGCCCATTTTAGGTGCTATTGATGTCGTTTGTTTTCCATGTCTGTTGTGAGAATTCCTTCTCTATGGATATGTGATCGATGTCTACCCGCTCCTTATATAGGGTCCCAATAACAAACCAAAGCAAGAATCTAATGAAGTTCACCCTGGGGAATCAGTGAGTTTACTGGGCTTACCAACAGTGGAGGAAGGAGCTTGGGTGACCTCAAAACACTAGTACTGCAAAGTCTTCAGGCAGCGTGGATGATGGCATCCCATAGCCCTATAGAAAAAAAAAAAACCTTCTTTAAGTTCCCCAGCGACTCCTAAGACCTAGAGACTCTGAGGTTGCGTGCAGTGAGGCCCAATCTGAATGCAAGTGGCTAGGAAGAGTGGCAGGGATCTCAACGAGGCATCAGTGACCCTCCCCAGTTTCCGGCACAGTCATTGGGCTAGATCTCCAGGGCCTCTTGTACACAGGCACAACTGGCCTGGGGAATATGACAGCTGTTTTGCCCAAAGGACCCACTTCCTAGAATACATAAGCACACGTGTATGGTCTAGTGTGTACTAATTCAGTGCAAGTATGTGGCGTGCGATGACCCAACCAAGCCTTTTCCCTCCTCAGAGGTCAATTATTCTTGTGCTAGTGACCTTTGAATGTCTAGCTGTTTTGTACGGTATCAGGTGATTCTAGATGGTAGTTACTCTAACCCTTTCCTAACTCTGCCTCCTACCTTCCCATCCCCCCACCTGGTTTACCCATAGGCGCTTTTCAACGTAGGATGAGATCATCTTCTAAACCTGCTCGCCTACTGAACGGCACAGGTGCCCTTTTCGGCCTTGACCGTGCTCAGAGTGCCTGCACGAACCTAGCGGGATGATCACCTGACGCGCCTCTCCACTATAAAGTGTTGAGAGCCGGGCGATGGTGGCGCACGCCTTTAATCCCAGCACTCGGGAGGCAGAGGCAGGCGAATGTCTGTGAGTTCGAGACCAGCCTGGTCTACATGAGCTAGTGCCAGGACAGGCTCCAAAGCCACAGAGAAACCCTGTCTCGAAAAAAAAAAAAAAGTGCTGACTGTCCCATTGCATTGACACTTTTGCATCGTCATAAAAGCCACAGACCATTGACCGTTTTGTGTATTGATACTAAAAAAGAGACTTTTCTCTCCAAAACCATTCAGAAGATAATATCTAAAGTCCCTCCTTCTCTGCTCCCTGCCCTCGGCTTCCCTCTTCCCTGCCTTGCAAGCTGTGCTGTGGGGAACAGGGAGGGCAAGGGTGACCGAGTTTTCCCGTGAGCAGCATCCGGCTGCTCAGTGTGTGTAATGACACCGGGTTCTGCCGAAACCCGTTCCCTGTCAAGCTTGCTAACTTGTCCTGGACCCCAGGGTCGCTCTGAGAGTGTCTGTAAAGAAACTGTGTGGTTCAATCAGATGCCGCCTCGCTGGAGCTGCTCAGTAAGACTCGTGATGATACCGTTTGGGGAGGCTGGCACAACTCTAAGGTGTCACGTGGAGAATGTAAACCCCCGGGAAGGGGGAGGAGGCTCACTAGATGTTCACACTTAAAATATAAAACCCCAGGAATAGGGCGATGACTCAGAAGATAAAATGTTTGTCATACAAATGTGAAAAAAAATGAGTTCAAATCCCAGCACCCATGTGAACGCTGGGTAGGTGTGAGGACACACCTCTAACAGGAGGCCCCTTGGGACAAACTAGATAGAGAGACTAGCTCGATCAGGGAGCTCCAATTTCAATGAAAGACTACCTGAGTAAATAAGGGGGTGGGGAGATGGGGAGCAGGGGACCTGGACAGATGTGAGTTAAATTCTCAATTCCTACATGGTGGCCTCTGTGTGTGGAATGTGAGCATACACACACACACATTTAAACCCTTGACTGGATGCTACTCAATGGCGGAATACTTGCCTAGCATACATGAAGTACTGAGCTCAATTCCAGCACCAGAAGAAGTAAGGGGGATGACCCAATGGCCACCTGAATTCTAGACACTGTGACGCTGGGTTTGCACTCTGTGTGCTTGGTAACTTGTGCCTTCTCCTGTGGATTTGCACGCCACATGCATATACATGTGTTCAGCATGTTGCTAAACCTTTCACTGGTGATAGTACCTATTTTCTTCCTTGATGTTAAAATCCGAGGATTGAAGTCCGCTGGGTTTGTAAAACAGATCAGATTTTAAATTCTCACTAGGTCTAGTGGAATTCTCTGGATCAACAGTAGCTGCTGGGGAAAATCCACTTTGCATATACTTGAGAGGCCCCAGGCTCAGAGCTAACACCGCTGTTCCATGATTAATTATAAACTACCAGATTATTCCTTTGGTTTTTGGAAAGCACCAAAAAATTTGCAGGGCTCTTCTCATGAAACCTCCCCCACCCCACCCAGGGCAAGTATCTTAAGAAACAACCGAGCCAGGACTGTAAACCCAGGCCTAAGCCCGTGGCTGGGGAGGTCACAGGCCCTAGTCGGGAACTCATCATTGTTGTTTGGCTAAACTGACACAGTGAAAACCTGCAGCCTAAATATCCATGTTTACACTCCTACACAAACACGACTCACTTTCGTAATCAGAGGAGCTTGTCCTTGCAGCGAATGCAGAGGCTCGCAGCTGCTCAGGATGTCTAGGGTACGTGGTGGTTGAGAGCTCAGCCCGAAGCAGGACGCTTATACAACTCCCTCTAGTGTGCAGGGAACACGGCAGGAGAGGGAGCAGAGCCTGAAGATAGGGAGGAGAGCTCTGCAGGATGCTATTTTCAGGGCATGATGCAGCCGTTGCTAACACAGTCTCGTGGCGGCTGTGATTCCCTCCACTGGGTCAGCACAAGACTGGGGTCCTACCCTTCCCTGACAAACTATTGGCTACTGAATGATTCCGGGCTGTGGGGAGGCGCTAGTCTTTGCCTCCGGTTAACTGTGTACCAAACGGTGACCCGTTCAGCTCCAAAGGGTAGTTCCAAAGAGAAGTTTCCTTTTCTCATGGCCAAACAGAGGGGTCTGGTGACAATGTGTCACCAGATGGTGGTGGTGCAAACCTTTAATCCCAGCACTCAGGAGGCAGAGGCAGGCCGATCTCTGTGAATTCAAGGCCAGTGAGTTCCAGGACAGGCTCCAAAGCTGTCTCGAAAAACCAAATAATCAAACCAAGCAAACAAACAAAACCCAGTGTGTCAGAAACAAAAGGCGTGAGTGTGAGAAGGGACCCGTGGGGCGGAGAGAGCAGAACGGCAGGCGTGGGGAAAGGATAAGAGAAGTGTTGAGAAAGAGTAAACAGAGGACCCCAAATACATGCATGACCTTGTCCAAGAACAAGCTTAATGTTTTAAATCGACTTCCTCCTAGAACTTTGTCTTGGATTATCAATTTGCTATACAAGGCCAAGATTATTCTCAGCTGTGCACCTCAGTGAGCTCTCTGGGCAGCTTCTTTTGCTGTGCCCAGTGAGTTTGGACACAGAAACACTACGTCTGAGTTGGAAAACCTTACTGTCCATCAGTGTCATGTTGAAATAGGAAGCGGTGGCGGGGCTGTGTCCCCAACACCCCGGCCGCTTGCTAGCTCATGCCCGAAATAACAACACACAAACTGTATTCATTTAAGAACTGCTTGGCCCATGAACTCTAGCCCTTACAGGCTAATTCTCGCACCTGGACTAGCCCATTTCTAATGATGTGTGTAAGCACCCCAAGGTGCGCTTACCGGGAAGATTCTAGCCTCCGTCCATCATGGTGTCTCTGCTCCATGCGTCTGCCTCAGAGCGCAGAGCTGTTGAGTCTACCCGGGAGAGCTGAGCATGGCGTCTCTGCTCCAGCAGAGCTGTCCGGTCTCTCCGGGAGCAGAGCAGAGTCTGACCTCACTTCCTCTTCCGCCCAGAATTCTATTCTGTTTACTTTAACCTATGAGGCCAGCCAAGCAGTTTCTTTAATTAACCAATGAAATCAACAGATTGATATATGACACTCCCACATCAAACTTTCCCTGGGGAAATGCAGACCAACATCTACTCACCCAGGACAGGGCACCAACTATAGACCAAAGTAATGATGCCACACAAGTCTAGTGGGACGAACCCATGAGTTTGTTAGGCTCATTTACAGGTGATCCCCAAACAGCCATTTCACTAAGAAGTTTTACCCAGGATGGATAACTTCCCCAAAGCTGCAGAAATGGCATCTCACCACCACCCGCCCCCCCTCAGTCAACTTTCCCCATTCTCTATGTTCTAGGTCTTTTGAAACCACACACAGCTGGAGTAGTAGAGCTGGCAGAGGCGTGACGACAGGGTGGCTAGGATCCCAGGTGATAGTTTATGACCCTCTTCCACCTCCTTCTAAGCAGGGACAGCAACAGGCCAGTCTTGAGGGTCACTGTGGGTGGTCACGGCTGCCCAGATGATGCCCCGATAGCTGTTATCCTTGGAGGAGTGTTGCCCCTACAGTGGGTCTTACCCCCTAGCTCTTCAGGCAGGGGTGGAGCAGGAAGAACTGGGGGTAAGGGGAGGTCACCTCATCTGACTACTCCTCAATAGGAGTTTCCTGAGGCATGATTGACGTTGGCTCTGTTTCGTGACTGGGTCACCAGGATTGATTTAGCCAGTAATGGGACTAAAGTGCGTGGAGCTCTCGCCTTCTGGTTCCACGCTGATGCTTCACACAGAGAGGCGGGACTGACGACGTCGTCGGGAGGTATCATTGCTCAGTCTTGTCAGTAGCGCCCGATCAGACGGGGCGCGGAGGCGTTCACTGTAGGGACCCACACAGATTCTCAGACAGTAAAAAATGATGTTACTCCTCCCTGCTGCTACCCACAAGTGACCTCAGGCCTCCCTGGTGCTTGGGCTTGAAAACAGGTATCAGCCAGAACCCATCCCCCCATTTCATTCCTTGTTGCATCCTCCAGGGAGCAATAGTGAACCGGCTGCTGCTGGCTCCAGGCAAAATTCCTTTTGGCTGAGGATCTCTCAGAAGAGACTGAAAGCAGATGCTACCAACACCAGAGTTTCTGGACCTCCTTAGGGTGGACATTTGGAGCAAGGCTGCAGCGTCATGGCTGGATGGATCAGTCAGGGTTCTCTAGAGGAACGGAACTAATCCACTCTATGGTTATAAAGAGAAGGAATTTATCAGAACCGCTTACAGGCAGCGGTTTGACTAGTCCAATAATGGCTGTCTATTTACCAACCGAAGGATCCAGAATCCAGCAGTTGTTCAGCCCAGGAAGCTGGGTGTCTCAGCTGGTCCTCAGGATATGCTGGAATCCAGCAGGCACTGGTACCAGTGAAGGAATGGACTTACTAGAGAGAGCAAGAGCAAACAGGCAAACAGAGCCAGTTTCCTTCTCCCGTGTCCTTTTCATGGGCTGCCAACGGAAGGGGTGACCCTGATTAAAGGTGGATCTTCCCACATCAAATGATTTAATTAAGAAAAAAAATGCCCCGTGGGTGTACACAGTCACTTGAGTTCTAGTTCATTCCAGATGTAGTCAAGTTGGTGGCCAAGAATAGCCATCACCCTGGACATAGCTCTAGCACTCCACTGTGGATTTGCAGAGACTAATAGTTCTTTCTCCATCTTGTCAGTGATATGAAAACCTGTGTTTGGCACTGGGCGAGGGTTTGGACAACTGCTGATGCCACTGTCCTGGTCCTGGCACTCACGGGAAACTGCCCCCAGACTGAGGCAGCTGGCACCTCACCTCCTCACCCCTTGGATCCTCTAGATGGCAGCCTGCATCCCTTCTGAGCCACACTGACCCCTCCCGGCAGTAGCACCCTTTGGGAGTCTGTGGTTCCTGAGGCTGCCGCCCGTCAACTCAGTGCATTAGAGTGTCTGGGGTCCCCGGGACAGGGATAATAACTCCAACCAGACCTGCTGGTGGAGAGCTGGCACTGTGCCCTTGGGAGACTCAGCCACATCGTCACACTGATTCCCAGCTAGTGACATCATGTCTCATGCCTGAGATTTTAAAGTCTTGACATTGCCCACTGCGGTGGTTAGGGCAAGACTACCCTGTCTTATGTCATCTGTCCTCCATGGCAGTCTCTGGGCCCTTGAGTATACATAGGCTCTCCCGTGTTTTAGCTGGTATGAAGTAGGGCAAATTGTCCTGGCCCCTTCTGTCCTGGCTCACGCAGGTTTCTCTCACAGGACAGGGGAGACTCAGCAAGTCAAGGGACTGAGCAAGCACATCAGAGACGGAAACGCCAGCAGCCTCTTCATATCATCTCTCCCATGCCAGAGATGATTCTTTTCTCAGGCTCCCTGATTTGTCTTTGATGGGGAAATAGTGGGAAGACAAAGACTACATGGCCCAGACAGTGTCTTCCTTCTTCCCAGACTGCTGTGGGTGGGAAATCCTGTGCCCCAAGCTGTACATATTTGTTCCAACTCTGCTCTCTGCAATACAAGTCCTTGAGCTGTTTCAGCAGTAAGGGATGCTTTGAGTGAATTCATTTTAAATGAGCACCATACTCTGTTTCAGTTGAAGACTCCCTTCTCTTAGACTTTTCCCTCTTGGTGAGAGTCTGTGAGCAAATCAAAGGCTCTGAGAATTCCCCAAGATGTCTCATCTGTGCGTTCATTTAACATGTCTAAAGCTAATTTGTCTATGAACTTTGTTTGCTGTATATTTACCGTCCTGGTCACAAGTCCGAGCAACAGGACTCTTTGCCCTGGATCCCACCTGTAACAAATATTCCTAGGACCTAGAAAAAGGCAGTCATTTATTGCTTTTCCAGTATTTGCATCCTCAGACTCAAAGGTGACTATGCGAAGACATAATTCAAGTGTGTGGGTGACTCTTCTGGGAGTGTGGATTATCCCAGCTGGCTAGGAGTCTGGAGGAGAGCCAAGTTGGCAAGGCACTTAGGTAAGAGAAAGGAAAAATGATTGTACCAAATCCCTTGTCAGATAGCTGGAAACATTCCATCTTTATATAACTAAGTACTTTTTCCTGGTAGGGAGAGACTTCCTTTTTTTCTTCCCTCTTTGTATTATGAGAAGGCCAGCTATTCACCCACAGCTGGGCCCAGCGTGGCTGAAAACCATTTTGCATACTCAACAATTAAAATTATGTCCTAAAAATTATGTAACATGTGACATCAATACTTTACACTGGTAACTAGCTGGACGGACATTTTGTGCTGAGGAGGCAAGTACTTTCCATAAACATTATGTTTAATCTGATAGATACAATAATGACACACATACCTGGGCAGTAACCAATGACTCTCTAGTTGGACTTAAGACCCTCAGAATAAGAGGGATCCCATGTGTGGTACTGGAAACCTAGCTACCTAATCAGTGCTAGTGAAATCATGGTTTTGGGGGGAGACTCCACAACCACTAATTTGTTAAACCAGCAGAATTGCTATATAACAACCCATAAATATTTGTCTTGATAACCACAGGTAAGTATAGTCTACATCCCTCATCAAGGAAACTTCTCTTTATAATAGATTTATATTCACATACCCCCAAACACACATATAATTAAAAATAAATTGCTAAAAAAAGGATTTAGAGATATTGTATGGTTCCAGGTATTATTTTAGGAGATAGTAAAAGTCACTATATAGAAAATAATACGTAATGAAATTAAAGTACTTTGTAACATATTCTGTGATAATGCTCATTTACCTAAGTTAACCCATTATAATGACTTGTAATGAAATGTAAACATGCTGCTATGTTTTAAATCTTATTTGAAAATATTATTTGCAATTAAAGCTTTTACAGCTCAGAGAAAGCAGGGTTTTTTTAAAAAACTTTTTTTCTTAAATTTTATGTCTATGAGTGTTTTGCATGCATGTACATTGGTGTACTGCATGCATGTCTAGTGCCTGCCCTGGCCAGAAGAGGGCACTGGATTCCCTGGAACTGGAGTTTCAGATGGTTGTGTGCCATCATATGGGTGCTGGGAACCAAATCTACATCCTCTGCAGGAGTAGAAAGTGCTCTTAACCACTGAGCCATCTCTCCAGCCCCCTCTTTTTTTTTTTTTTAACTTTTTGGTGTTTATTTTTAAGAAACAGGTACTTGCTTTTTTGTACAGTCTGGCCCTGAACTCCTAGGCCTAAGTGATCCTCCTGCCTCAGCCTTCCAAACAGCAGAGAATTCTGGTATGTACCACTGTGTTATACTCTGAAATAGCTTTTAGAAAACATCTCCTATGGCTTGTGTTCCTCGACAGTTCTCTGTAATTAAAGAGCTGGTTCCCAGGGTGCCACTGCCAGGGGGTAATGGAACCGTTGCAGAGCGGGGCCTCCTGGGAGGTCCTGATGGCATCTGGAGCCCCAGAAAGGCTGGCTGGTGCCAGCTCCTCCCTCTTTCCCTCTTCTTTCTTTCTCCTTTTGGATCAAGTCTCTTGCTTGCTTATGCACACCGCCACCACTGCGCTCTGCTATGATGGATCAGAGCCAAGAATTGATATTCCGAGCAGGCCTACTTTTGCTTATGAACAACCTAAAGCTCAGTCTTCCCTGGAACATCTGTCTGGGAGAAGTTGATGGACAGCGTTGTTTCCTGTTCTATTTTCATTCCGCATTGACATACTGCCAACACCCTTCACTATCTTTTGTCTTTCCATCAAACTTTACTTTCTTCACAGTAATTGTATGGATTGGTTCACTGACTTTGCTGTCATAATATCCAGTATTAGCTCAACATCCTTTTGTTCCTACTGTGAGCTCCTGGACCAACAATGCTTTTAATTCAGTTCTTTGCATCATCCACCAACATCCTGTGATTGGGGAATTTTAAGCCCAGATGATTAAAATGGTCTCAGGCCCCATTGTTTTGTCTTTAGCATCTGCATACATTGCCAAGGAGAAGGCGGAATATTTCCCACTGATCCTATGTGTAGGCTCAAGATGCATTCTTCTATAATGTCCCAGGTAGCCACTGCTAATGGTTTGCAATTGGCACAGTGGATGAATCTATTTGCCTACCCTAGCCCAAAGCTGAGTTGTTTTATGATGGATTCTCTCCTTTGGGGAAGTTTAAATGCTATTGATAAGTGACTTCATTGGCCTGAACAAGATTCTAAGTGTCACCCAAGAATCCTCTCTCCCATTCCTGAAGTCATTTTGAAGCTACAAATCCCCTTCATCCCTCAGGGACTTGTTCAAAGAAGGAAACACCAGACACACAAACCCCAATGTAGCCTTCACTTCAAATTTTTTAAGCCACAGTTCCAAAAACTTACTACGTGGTTTTTTTTTTTTTTTATTTTGAAGCAAACTTTATTTAAGAAAAATGGTTATAGTATAGAAAATCTTGTGAGGAACTCAATGAATCGGTATAAAATGAACATACCTGTGCAGCCAATCCCCCATGAGAAATAAGTATCACTTAGCACCCCCAAAGTCCTCTGTGCCCTTTCAGATTCCCTCTTTCTTCCCGAAAGCAGCCATTGTCCTGACTCTGAATGCCATAGACAAATTCTGATCTTGGTGTCAGAGAAATGGCATGGGGATTTACTCTTTCACATATGAGACTTCTTTTGCTCAATATTCTAATATAATCCATGCCACTGCATATGGGGGCCCTTTGTTCCTCGTTTCCATATGCTATTTATGGTTCTCTCACAGTGTTCATCCCTTTAGTGCTGATAGACAGTTGGCTTATTCCCAGGTCTTGACCACCACGAATAATGTCTCTAATAAACCTGTTGTGCCTGACTTCTCTTGCACACATGTTCATATTTATAAACATAAAGAGCAAGCCCCTTCAACTGTGGTGGAGAGCTCCAACTTTAGTGGAAAACTGACCGTATCATTTCCAATTTCTTGAAAGTTGAAATGGGATTCCATTTTTAATCTCAGGTTTTTGTGACACTTTTTAGTTATCTCTGGTCACCTGTGGCTGGGGACATAAGTGGGAATTTTTCAGAAATAACTGATTCCTAAGTTGAAACTTTTACCACAGCATAGAGTTATAATCATTCTGCTCTCATTTGGTTGTTGTTAATCTCCACTGTGCCCAGTTAAGACATTAAACTTTGTCATAGTGTGTGTGGTGGAAAATAAAACAGGACTTAGGACATAGGATATCCCAAATGTGAGACACTGCCTTTAACTGTAACTCGCGAGGATAAAAGAGTGACTGGAGGGGGGGAGGGTTTCGGTTGTCCCACCTCCTTGCCAGCACCTATAGTGCTATAGTATTTGTGTTTTAATAAAGTTTGCCTGAGGATCAGAGTGCAAAGCAGTCACACTAGTCAGTCATACAGGCAGTGGTGGTGCACGCCTTTAATCCTGGGAGGAGACAGGTCTCAGGCTCAGTTTCAGTCTGGGGTTTGGTGGTTCGCACCTTTGGTCTGAGCATTGGTAAAGGTGAGAACTCTCCAGTGCCTTGGCTGCTTTGCTTTTCTGATCATTGGCTTGAACCCCAATATCTGTCTCTGGATTTTTATTATTCAAGTTACAGCACTTGGTATTTTCCCATGGGCTTAACATCTTTTGCAAAGAACTTATTCAAGTTCTCCACCCATCTTTGTTTTGGTACTTTTCTTACTAATCTATATATTTTTTTCATACAGTCTGGATATAATCCTCTTATTACTTCTGTCTTAAAGATACTTTTTTACACTCTGTGGTTTTCCTTTTCAATTCCCATCTAAACTAAAGAATCTTATTATACTGTATCTGTCCTTTCCTTCACAGTTAGAGCTTTCACAGTGATGGGGATATATTCTGTTTTAGGAATTTTCTCTTCCTTGGGATCATCAGCTTGATTTTCCGTTTTTTTTTTTCACATTTAAACACATAGATTTTTGTTATATTATATGAGATAAAATTCGAGATTTGATGTCAGAGAGGTTACACACATGATGTCTCACCAGCATGGTTGCCTAAAAAAGACCCGAACAAGGACACCACCAACGGACATGCTATCAGACATGCTAACGGACATGCTAATAGAGAAGGGGAGAGCTTAGAAGCCTCATCAAAGAGCTACAGGCAGCTAAAGAATGCTGAGAGCGGGAGAGAGTCTTCCCCAGGGAAGAGAACATTAATTCACTCTCCAGTACCAAACGGCCAGCCTGGAAAACAAATACGTACGAGAAACATTATACAGATTGGGCTGGTTGTGTTTATGTATTTAGGAATGCAATAACAATTTTTGAAAGGCTATGAATTTGAGAAAGCAGAGGGGAGGTGCGTAGGAGGGACTGGAAGGAGGGAAGCAAAGTAGCAAAATGATGTGATTACGTTATAATCTCAAAAAAATTTTTTAAAATACATATAAAGAAAATCTTCAGGATTTGAGAGAAGAAGTATCAGCATCTCAATTGAAGTATCAGCATCTCAACTGCTCCTGAATTATTTATCTAAAACACAGTACTCTTTCCAGAGTGCTATCTTTCTCAGAAGCCATTCATAGATATCACGGTGGTTTGTTTGCTTATTTATTTATTTAGCTTTGAGACAAGATCTTTATACATAGATCTGGGCAGCCTGTTGGTCTGGTTTCCCTTTTTTATTATTGTGTTGATAAGACATTCTAACCAAAGGCAGCTCAAGGTAGGAAAAGTTCAAGCTTACAGGTTGCAGTTCATCATCAAGGGAAGTCAGGGAAGGAACTCAAGCAGGAACTTGAAGCAGAAATCAAAGAGGAACTCTACCTGCTGACCTACTCACAGGTCCATTTTCCTAGCTTACTTATACAGTCCAGGGCCAGCTGCCCAGGGAATGGTGCTGCCCACAGTGGGCTTGGCTCCCTGACATCAGGTAAGAAAATAATCCACCACAGACATGCTAACAGGCCAGTGTTATCTGGGCAGTCCCTCAACTGAGACTCCCTTCTCAGACAACTCTAGGCTGTGTTAAGTAGACAGGTAAAGCTCACTAGGACATCTAGATTCTACTATATGGCTTAGCTGGCCTCAAACTCCTGGTAATCCTTCTGTCTCAGCCTCCTGATTGATATATACCTGGGTTACAGGTCTACGCTATCACACAGGCTCAAAAATTCAGACAGGTGTGGGTTAGCGGCTGATTCTGCAACTTTATCTCCTTGTCTGTTAGTCTACTTTCATGCTAAAGCTTACTCTCTTGGTTACTGTATATTGAACTAATATTGAAATATAATAATATATAGGAACACAAATCCTCCAAATTTTTCTTTAATATTATCAAGCTTCTTTTTGGAACTCTACATTTTATGTAAGTTTTAGAAGCAAAGATCCACATACCCCCAAAAGTCACTGAGATTTTAATGTGGCTTAATTATAACCCATACATCAGTTTAAAGTGGAGTAATGCATTTATAATATTGAGTTTCCAGGCTAGGTATGTGAAATTCACCTAATATGTTGATATTATCTTTAATCTCTCTATAAAATACTATATAGCTTCCTGTTTAGTTATAATCTTTTATTAATTTGCTCATAAGGAATTGATTTTTGGTGTTATTACAAATGATAACATAGTTAAAATTTAGCTTTATAATTGTTGCTATTATAAATATATTTATTTTTCTTTAAAAATTAAAAAATGATGTTTATGTGTGTATTTACTTGCACCATGTGAGTGCAGTGCCCACAGAGGCCAGAAGAGGGCATCAAATCCCAGGTTTGCGTCCTAATTCTGACAGCTTCAGGTTTTTAAAAATGACTGCATTACATAATTGCATTATCAGTGAAAAAAGTGGATTTATTATTTTCCAACTCTACTTTTTTCTGATCATATTTCTCTGGACGAGAATTCTTAAATACAGGAAACAGTATCAGATGCCCTTTTGTGTTCATAATTCTGGAGAATGTTTCCAATATGATATTTTCTGCAGGTATTGTATAAATGTCTTGTATCTGAGTAAGAAAATTCCTATTTCGAGTTTGAAATAGTGTTAAACTTAAGCACTATACTCTTTGAAGAGTCATGATTTTTTTTCTCCTAAAATCTATTAAGGTAAAGACACCAGTTATTTCTCAAGTGCTGGCTTGCATTCTAGATTATATTTCAATTTTCTGTGATGGATTATCCTTTTGATATATACCAGAATGTGATTTGATATTTAGTTGATTTTTTTTATCTATGAGAGGCTAGTGTGACATTTTCCTTTCTTGTGTTAACTTGTCAGATGTTGATATTAATATCGTATTGTTTCATTAAACAATTTGGTAAATTCACTGTCTTTGTCAAATCTGGTTTGGTATGGTATTGGCATTGTTTAAGTCTGAAAATATTTAATATGATTTGCTAGTGAAGATATATAAGCCTGGAATTTTCTTGGACAGATTTTAGATTACAGATGAAATTTATTTCTCTGGGAGATGGAGGACTATTCTCACTTCTCTTTCTTCCTGTGTCAACTTTGTGAGATGTATTTCCCAAGACATTGTCCATATCAACTAATATTTCAAATGTATGGGCATCAAGTTGTCCACAATGTCCTTTATGTTAAATATCCATAAGATTTGAAACTACGTACCATTTTTAATCTCTCATATTTGCTATTTGTACTTTATCTTAATCAAATTCTATAGTGGCATATGTGTTTTATTATCTCTGGCTTTGTTGAATCTCTTTATGATATATTTTATCATATATCTAATTCTTTTTTAGTCATATTTTTCTTTTTTCTGGATTTCTGAATAAGTCACTGTTTTTCAACCCTCTATGATATGAATTTAAAATTCTCTAAACAGCTTTAACTTGAGATTAAAAGTATAGATAAGTTTCCACTATTATTCATTCAAAATATATTTTAATTTCCATTGCTTCTTCTTCCTTGAATCATGGATTATTTAAAATTAGAAATAAAAATATTGTCTAATTTCCAAATTCCTAGAAATTTACTAATATTTTTGCTATTGATTTACAGCTCTGTGATCAGAGGCTATAACATGTCTTATTTTAGAAAGCTAAAATTATAAGATATTAAAAATTATGTTACCCAGCGTATGGTCAATTTTGGTAAATGTTCCATATGCATATGAAATTGTATACTTGGTATTTGGAATTGTGTCCTAAATATATTAATAATATATTTATTTCTTAGTTATTATGTTTTATTACATATTTATTATTATCCAGATACATTTATTACTTGTGTTTTTAATCTTTGTTGTATGTTCATGTATGGTATGTTAGTTTAGGTACATACATGCCCCTGGTGTGGTCAGAGGACAACCTCAGGTACAGGTCTTTACTTCCTACTTTGAGACAAGGCCTCTCAGGGTTCATCTACCTGCCTGCCACACTAAGTATCTGACCTTCACGGTTCCAAGGATTCTTCTGTCTTCACCTCCCATCTAACCATGGAACTCCGGGATTGCAGATTCAAGCTGCTGTATCTGGGTTTGAGTTCTGAAGATCTGAACTCATTTATTCTTTTTTTTTTCTTTTTTTTTTTTTTTTTTTTTTTTTTTCGAGACAGGGTTTCTCTGTGGCTTTGGAGCCTGTCCTGGAACTAGCTCTGTAGACCAGGCTGGTCTCGAACTCACAGAGATCCGCCTGCCTCTGCCTCCCGAGTGCTGGGATTAAAGGCGTGCGCCACCATCGCCCGGCTTGAACTCATTTATTCTTATACAAGTGCTCTAGCCACTGGGCCACCTTCCCAGCTCTCCCTGTGCTACCAACAATGGTCTTCCTAACGTATGTGCAGGGCTAGGGACTGAACCCAGTGCTTCTGCATGCTACAAAGTGCTCTACTATTGAGCCATAGCCCAGCTCTCTCACAGGTTTTGTAAAATCTCTGTGTGCTACCAGTTTCTAAGAGAATTAGAAGTCTCCAACTATGATTGTAAATTTGTCTAGTTTTCTTTATGTACTTTGAGATACGTTATTGAGCTATACAAATGAAGAATTTCATTTATTGGTCCCTTTGTTTTCGAATACTCCCTCTTTGAGGCGGTATTTCTGAAATATGCGCATTGATATTGGGGGCAGGATAATTCTTTCCTGGAGGGGAGGTTCTGTACCATGTACTGTAAAGTGTCCAGTGACGCTCCTTTCCTCAATAAACTACATGGTAGCAGCAGCCTCAACCCAAGCTGTGCAGATCAAAATCATCTGTAGGCACTGTCAAATGTCCATTGTGTGGTGGTCACCTGGGGGTAATCCACCCCTGGTCATGCACTACCAGTTTATAGGAATATTTTGTGTATTGCAGTCAATTTTGTGTGATACAAATAAAGCCGCTTTCTATTTGAATCTGTAACTGTCTTCTTTGCCTATCACTTCACTGTTCAGTGTCTTTAGTCAAGCTATCTCTCTTGCTGGGAGCGGTAACTCATATCCATAGCCCCAACACGTGGAAGGCTGAAGGCAGGGTGACTGCGATGAGTTCAAGGTCAACCTGGGTTACAAAGTAAGACTTGTGCAAAAAAGAGAGGAGGAGAACTTTGTTAGACTATAAAGTCTTTTATTTATTTATTTATTTATTTTTTGGTTTTTCGAGACAGGGTTTCTCTGTGGCTTTGGAGCCTGTCCTGGAGCTAGCTCTGTAGACCAGGCTGGTCTCGAACTCGCAGAGATCCGCCTGCCTCTGCCTCCCGAGTGCTGGGATTAAAGGCGTGCGCCATCATTGCCCGGCCTATAAAGTCTTTTTGATTCGGTTTGTCAGTCTTTTAATTAGAAAATCTGTCACTTTGTCTTTGGTGTGATCATTGGTATATATGAGTGTATGGGTTCTGTGTAATTATGTCATATTCTATGATATTTTTCTCACTTCTTCCCATTTGGGAGTATGAGTTATTTTTATTAGTTTGAGCATTTAATTATTATTACCTCAGTAATTATCCAAAAATTCATGTGTGTCTTCATTAAAATGTAGTATCTTAGTACCTTTGTTAATTCGTCATAATCTCATGGTTTTCTAAGATTTTTTAATTGTGTGTGTATGTGTTCACCTGAGTACAGGTACCCATGAAGGCCAGGTCATGCCTCTAGAAGTAGTTACTTCCCTGGGTTGAGGTCTGGAAAAGGTCATGGCACCTTTCCAGGCTAGAGGTCACTGCTTTCCTACCTCCCTGGGCTCAGGTCCAGAAAGGTCAGGCCTCTGACTAGAGGTTACCACGTTCCTGTTCAGGGATTGGCTGGTATCATGTCAGGGGCAGGGATAGCTCAGATTTCAGGGCCAAACTATGTTTCTTTCTCTGGTCCTTTTTATCTTTCAGGCTCTAATTTTAGGCTCAGGGTGAATTTCTTTAACAAGCTCTGGGTCCAGGGGCAAAGTATGTTCCTTTGGCTTTGGTTTCAAGGTCAGGGTGTTTTTCTCTAGCTCTGGTTCAGGGATGAAGTGCTTCTCTCTCCGGCTCAGGTCCCCAATCCAGGGTGTTTTTCTCTAGTTCTGGTTCAGGGATGAAGTGATTCTCTCCCCGGCTCAGGTCCCCAATCCAGGGTCTGTTGCTATCACTGGCTCTGGGTTCAGAGCCAGGGTGCTCAGGGATTGTGCCATGGCTACAGACCTGCTGGGGGTGGCCTCTCAAGCCTGCTATAATAAAATACTGCAGACATTTATCTTCACATTCTGGAGGCTGGGAAATCCAAGGAGCTGCCATTCCCCGCATCTGGTGGGAGTGTTCCTTCCGGTTTGCAGACGCCATCTTGTCAGGGTAGATGAAGAGAGGGGAAGAAACTCTTCTACCTCTTCTTATAAAGGTATTAGTTACCCGCCCCAAGAGATTCACCTCATCCCTCGTCACTTCCCAAAGGCCTTGTTGTGGGTCTTTCCCTGGAGGAAACTCGCACAAATGTCTATTCACGCCAAATAGGACACCAATGACAGACCAACGATTGCACTCAAATATAACTCAGTGACCCAATGAGCTTATTAGGGTTACTTACAGGTATGTGGGTGAGGGCTAAGATAGGGGTGCAGAAGAGTGTGGGTGAGGGCCACTAGGGATGCAGAGGAATGTGGGTGAGGGCTAAGATAGGGGTGCAGAGGAGTGTGGGTGAGGGCTCAGAGTTAGGAGTGCAAAGGAGTGTGGGTGAGGGCTCACAGAGGGGTACAGAGGACTCTCGAAAGCAGCTGCATCACTGAAAACCCCACCCTGCTTACTTAAACACTGTTTTTTTAGTCACAGGGTGGTCCTTTGTGAATTTCCTCAGTTTTAGGGGCTTCCTGAGATCTGTAAATTTCGTTTGCTTCCTGAGTCTTCAAGAGTCTCTTTCTGGGAGGGAATCCTCCAATCAGAGGAAGAGCTACACAGCAGGCCCTGGCAACTAATGCTACAAATGTATTGAGAATTAGTGTTTTGACATACAAATGGGGGGGTCCTCACAAATATTCGATCCATAGTGATATCTTCTCCTTTAGAAAACTCTTGGTAGCAATAAAACTTCTACCTCATTCTCCCTTTGTCCCATCACTTGGGACTCCATAGCAGACGAAAACAATTCATAGCCCACAAGCACTAGCAGCAGAATGCCGAAATGACTATGTTAAATTCCTTAAGTCTTCTTTTTAGCTCCGAATACAATTTTTTCTTCTGACCATTATGTCACTCTCTTTGATTCTATTAAATTGCTATTAAACTCTAAACTCTGACTTTTTTTTTTTGTTTTGTTTTGTTTTTCAAGACAGCGTTTTTCTGTAGCTTTGGAGCCTGTCATGGAACTAGCTCTGGTAGACCAGACTGGCCTCGAACTCAGATAGATCCGCCTGCTCTGCCTCCCAAGTGCTGGGATTAAAGGCGTGCGCCACCACCGCCTGGCTGTTATCTTTTCTTAAATTACAATCTGCTCCCACATTAAAAATTATTTTTGCAGGGTTAGAGAGATTAACCTAAGCTCAGTGGTTAAGAGCGCTGGCTACTCTTCCAGAGGTCTTGGATTTAATTCCCAGCACCCACAGGGTGACTCATAACCATCTATAATGGGATCCAACGTCCATTATACATTGGATCTGTACATGCAGACAGAACAATCATATAAACAAACAATAAATATTAAATTATTTTTGCGTGTGTACAGGCATGTTGGTGTTTATATGTGTTCCGTGTGTGGAGGTTAGAGGTCAACCGTGAGTGCTGTTTCTCAGGAGTCCTCCACTTGGTTTTCTGAGACAGAATCTTTCGGATGTTGCCACCCAGGACGGGCTCCACACATACACATCAAGTAAATCAAGACATCCCCCCAGATTCACCCACAGGCCAATCTGATCTTACAGCCCACCAACTAGACTCCTCTCTCAGGTGACAGACTAGGCTGTGTCATGTTGACAGTTTAAGCTACCCAGGACACCATCTCTCCATATGCCCCATCCCCCTTTCCACGGCAGCAAAGTACTCACAATTCTTGATATGGCATTGGAACTCCAAGAGGACTCAGAATGGAAGCATGAGGCCTCTGAATGCCCGAGCTTAGAACTATCAAAACATCATTCCCTTTACACCCTTCATTCCACATCCCCTTGAGAGACCCAAAGTCAGATAGCCCTGTCTCCCCATCATTTCCCCTACATTGTTTATTCCATAGCCCCTTGAGAGACCCATCAGATAGCCCAGCCTCCCCAGAATCCCGCACCACTGCGTTCATGACTTTGCACCTGGTACCACCTTCTCTTTGCTCTCTGTGGTCCTGGGTCTCTAGGAAATGACCAGTGCGCACCAGTATTCAACAGATATTCGCTGAATAAATGAAGGAATGGGTACTCATATTGACCTAATGCTTTCTTCATCTACATACATACTAACATTAGAACTATGCTAACAAAAATGACAGGCAATTTTGCAGATTCTTTGAGCATTTGATGTACGCTACATCTTGAACCTCTTCTCTCCAAGTAGCAACTAACTCATCAAACCTATCCACTTTCTCCCCCAGTCTGGAACAGGATGATGAAAGAGGAAGAGAGGGAATGACCTCAGTGAAATAGGTTGTAAGCTCAGATTCAGAATTCCCAAGACCTGCAGTAACCTCAGGCAGTCCAAGCAGCATCATCTGTGGCTTTTGCTACACCCTAGATTATTGTGAGAGCATCCTCTGCTTCTCTACCTTCTGACCTCCGTGTGGTTGCTTCTCTTACCCATTCCCACTCTGCTAATGCTGCCTGGCCAGAATCTCTCCGGTTCTAGCCCATGTAAGCTTCATAGTGCCCTCTGCCCATCTGACACCGCCAACCAATGCACACATCAAGTGTGAAGTGGAATACATGTGTGTGTGTGTGTGTGTGTATATAATATATATAATTTAGACAGTGCTGAGCACACAGTAACTGCTCATTGATTGTTAACATGGCAAGGGTTGAGAGTAACTGAAAAGGATTCTGGGAAAGGTGGGCAGTGATGGGGGAGTTCTCTCACAGCAGTTTGCTATGACTTCCAAGAAGATGCCAGTGTCTGTAAGTCCATTCTCTCAAGGAGGATTAAGGCTTGGGATTGAGTTGCAGGCATTTAAGAGACGCTTCTAGTAGCAGAGTCCATTGAAATGGATTTATGCAAGGTCACAAGGGCTCTTGCCTAACGCAATGACTGTGTGTGGTAGATTAGGCGCATCTTTCCCAGAATCCTTTTCAGTTACTCCTGACCCTTGCCATGTTAACAGTTAACGAGCAGTTACTGTGTGCTCGGCATTGTCTAAATTGTGTGTGTGTACAGGTGTATATATATGTAGGTATGTATATATATATATATATATATTCCACTTCACACATAATTTCAGGCAAAAGAACAGGTAGTTGGAATGGGTGCATTTAAGGGCAGGGTGTGAAGGAATGACTGGACCCTTATTGGATGCTAACTTAGCATATGAAGGAGAAGGCGAAAGCAGGACCAACTCAACAAAACACATGGATGGATGAGAGTGACAGAGGATTGCAAAAATAAACATGAGCCAGAGGCAGAGAGAAGTATTAGCCCAGGGGGATTTGAGAATACTGAAATTTAAAGTAATCAGTGAACATGGATACTATTAAAATTTTTAAGTGGATTTCCATCCAAGTTTCAGAAATAAAATTAATGTGCTTTTGTTGTTGTTCTTAGATATGGTCTCATATAGCCCAGGCTGGACTCATTTTGTATCCGAGGCTAGCTTTAAACTTTTGATTCTCCTGCCTCTGCCTCACAAGTGCTAATATAGCAAGCAGACCAACTTCTGGGACCACACTCACTAAATAAATACATCCGGATCGTTTGATACCTCTAAAGGGTTTCTTACTATCTGTCAAATATTGGATCGAGCATTTCCACAGCGTCAGTCCTTTGTATAAAGTGGAGAGACCAGTCAGGCCTTCAATGAAACCTGCAGTGTTTCCTCCCCTGGAGGTCAGCATCCAGTCTGGCTGCAGAGACAGACCGGCCCTTAGCCAGACACATCTGGCAGTCCTGATCATCATCCAAAGACAACCCATAAGGGGAGTCCCTGCTTTTGTGTTACTAAGTCTGGCTTGCTGAGGGCCTGAGCAATATGTGCTGAGCAGTAAGGCCAGGCTCAACTGAAAACAAGAAACCAAAAGACTGGAGGACATGTCTGCCTTCTCAAAATAACCAAAGTCCTGTCCATTATCCCCTCTTACACTACCTCTAACCACTTGGTTAGCTGTTTCCTCGTTTTTCCTATCTTTAAAAATGGGGAGAGGGGTGGGAGGAAGGTGAGGGAAATGGGAGGCTGGGAGAAGGCAGGAATTATTTTTCAAAAAAAAATAAATATTAAAAAAAAAGCCAAGCACCATACAGAATGGCCCCCTCCTGCTTTCTTGCTGTCTTTTCTCCACTGGTGTTTACTTAGTTTTTATTAGAACCTGATATGTTTACTTCGTGAGAATGAGCAGTCTGCAGTTTCTGCATCCACGTTTTTGCCTCTGACACACCTCAAGCCACCGCTCTGGTTTCTTTCCACCGCTATTCAAACCATCCTCAAAAGGTCACCAGTGACCTCCCAGTCAGCATAATAGATGGGCCCGTCTCCTCCAGCAGCTCGTTATCCTCTGTGCCATTTACCCAGACATCCCCTTTCTTGTAGAAATGTCTTCTAACTCTGGATCCTACGACACTGAACTTCTACTTGACCCCAAGCGTTTGGTGACCTGTCTCCAAACTTGGCAATTGCTTCTCTCCTTCGACACACTGTGCTGTAGTAACCACCTGTTGACAGATGTCATTCAAATTTCTACATTCTGCCTTAACCAAAAGCCCACCAAACAGGACCCACAGAAGTCTCAACACATCCAAAACCATTTGTGGTCTTATCTGCAAACCCGCCTATTTTTCACAGACTCCCTAGCCCTCCCCAATGCCCACAATCCTGTTATTTTGTCTAGAAACCAAGGAATCAGATTTCAATCACCATCTTCCTACCTACTTGCCACTCGGGAGTCAGCAAGTCGTCTGAGACCATGTCTTCTTTCCCGATGAAAGTCCCTCAGTGAGGGTCCTGGTCCAGCCTCACTCTCCGATCCACCTAACCTACATGGGCCACCACAGTACTCTGTCTAGACCAACTACGGTCATGTTACTTCCCAGCTCAACTTCCTTCCATGGTTTTCACAATGGTAACTTCTACTGATTCTCTCCTCTACTCATGACCACCCTGAGTCCACAGGGAGACCGGACCATTCCGCCTTTGCACCTTTAGGGCTTTGGTAGCCTGTCAAGAGATGTGGCTTTGACATGAGGGCCTAGGAAACACTCTAGGGGTGCCTATAATGGGCGTGACGTGATTTCTAGAAGCATACCATGCACCCAATGATGGTACATTATCAGGCCATCACGGCAAAGGGGAAAGATCTAGATTTATTTTGCAGCAAAAGAGAAGGTGAGCCCACAGAAAAGGTGAGGTGTGTGTGTGTGTGTGTGTGTGTGTGTGTGTGCGCGCGCGCGCGCGGTGGCGGTGGGTGGGGATTAAGAGATGCAGAAAAGAAATGGTTAAGTACGGTGAACAAAGTAAACACTCCACAGAAAGTCTACAGACTGCGGCCCTGCTCACTGAAAGCCTGCATTAAAACAATTTCCACAGCGGAAGCCAGGGAAACAGATGCCTGGAAAACCCACCTTCTACATAGGGGAGAAACGGCAAAGAGGGTAGTCCCCAAGCCAGAACTGTCCTCTGCGCGACGTGCAGGCCACAGCCGCAGCAGCGGACCTTCTTAGAAGGTCTGTTCTAGTGATGGAAGGAAGGGGCAGCATTCATTCATCCTTCGGGCCAATTCGGAAAAGAGTGAATTCTCTTTTTTACCACTCACCAAGATGTTATCAAGAGTATCACTCCCAGGATGTCTTTGAAAGCAGTCAGCTGATGGCCAAATAAAACAACGGCGAACCTACGTTCTAGACCTACTGACCTGTAGCAAGAAATCACCAGAAGCTGCTGCCCAGCGTGTTGCCACGGAAAACAAGTGACTTGGTCAGGCTAAATATCCCCCCCCCCCCAAAGCCGTTGACCCATGAAGTCCCTACATAAAGAAGCATAAAGGCTATGGGCACTGGACCATGGGTCCATGTTCAAAATCCGACTGTGTCAAGGTGAAGCCTTGACTCCAGTGAAGCAGGTCGCCCTAGGTGGGTCACACTGCATTCATTGTTAAGGGCAGACCTGGGGCAAAACCCTAAGGAGGTTGCTAGCTCTTTCCAGCAGCCTAGTGACCAGGCAGAGTCCCCCCCGCGCGGCCATCCCCAGGCCTCGGGAGCCTTTTGTCGTCCTCCTACCCCCCACTCACCAGAGAACACCCACGGAAGTGGCCCGTGGGTGGGGGGGCGGCCGGGGAGGGGGGGGGATGCAGCCCGTGGGGGGTGGGCGCGGGCAGGAGGGAAGAGGGGCGGCCGGGTAGTGATTGGCTGGGCTACGCCAGGCAGCTCCCGGCCAAGAACAAAAGAGAGCAGGCGGCGGGCGTCCTCGGAGTAGGCGCTCCCACACGCCGGACACCGTCTTCGTTGCTGCGGGAGGACGCGCCCACCACCCAGCCGGCCGAGCGAGCCTGCGAGCCGGGCGGCGCGCGCGGTTTCTCCGCGAAAGCCGGCCGTGCACCTAGGAATTAACCGGCCGGCGCGCGAGGGGAGGGAAGCGGGGCGGGCGAGCGAGAGGGCGGGGGGGGATGCTGAGCGCGCGCGAGAACAATAATAAGATCGTGTTTGCGGTCGCTGCCCGAGGAGGAATTCGGAGGAGGCGCGAGGCCCGGAGCTCGCACGGAACCCAGCAAGCCCGGCGGGGAGGCGGCAGCGGCGGCGGCCAGAGCCTGGCGACGCGGCTGCTGTGAACGGCACGCGGCGGCGGGATTCGGCGCGGCCGGACGCGTGCTCCCCTCCCCCGCAGCCGGGCGGGGATCTGCCGGGCCTGCGGTCTCCCCGTCACCGCACACCCAGCCAGACGCCGCTCGCCTCGGCCGCCGCCTCGCCGCTTCCTCTCGTCGGAGCGGCGGCTCGAGGCCCGGCGGGGAGCGCGCGGCGCGGCGCGGTCCGTCGGCCCGCACGGGGCGCTGCGGGAGGGGGCGGCCTCTCGGCATCTTCGCGGCGACGACCAAGGACGAGCGGGCCGAGGAGACGACCCGGGATGGCGCGCCCGCGGCCCCGCGAGTACAAAGCGGGAGACCTGGTTTTCGCCAAGATGAAGGGCTACCCGCACTGGCCCGCCCGGGTGAGTACGGCGGCGGCCGCGCGCGCGGGCCCGCCCGCCCACCATTTTCCCTTCATGATGGCGCGCCCGCCCCCTTTCCCCATCAGCACCTCAGCGCGAGCCTCGCCGCCCGGCCGGCCGCCGCCTGGGCTGAGCCTCCGGCCGCGCACGGCACCGGGCTCGGGGCCGAGGCGAGGGATCCGGCCCGCTCGGCGGCCATCGTGACGCCCACTTTGGAAGGCGGGTCCGGCCGGACAGGCCCGACGTCGCCATCGTACCCGGGGAGCGGGCCCGGGGTGGAGGCGCCGGCTCGCGGCACGGCCCTGGGTAGACACCCCTGGTCCCGGACGAACGTCGAGGCAGGTAGGAGAGCCAAAAGCTGTCCCCCCGAGCCGGCGACAGTGTCGCCCGTGGCTCTCACTCCTGGCCGAGCAGAGGCCAGCGGGAGCCTCGTGGCAGCATCTTCTACCCCGGTGCCATCCTTCATCGTCCAGACTTGTTGAGTTTTCCCTGAGCGCGATCCCCTGTGCCCCGCCTGTGCCTTCATTGTCCAGGTGCCTCCCTGGTGCCCCTCGTCCTTAGAAACTGACGCCAAATAGCCTGTCACAGGCTGATGAGCTCCAGAAGCTCCTTGTGCCTTTTCACCTCCATATTTGTTTGAGGTCAGTTTCCGAACCTTGTTCTTGGCCTCGAACCACAGCCTACGATAGCTCTCTTCCTAAATAGCCAGGGTTTTCTCTCGAAAGCATCTGCATTTAATACCTGGCATTCGGTATTCTTATTACGCTCCCCGACTAAGAAAGAAGCACACTGCCGGGTGTGTGCGCGCTTCATGTTTTAAAAATAAACCACTTTTACCTTCTTCAGTTTTGTAATAGTCGGCAGTTGACTGCCTGAAATCTAAAGGATAGTCAAGGCATCATGGAAACAATGTTGATGTCCCTGAGGAACAAAAATAGCCAAGTGAAAAGCCGGCCAAAATTGGGAGCGCGAATTCGAGTGTTGTGTGGTAATGAAGTGAAGCTAACAAGACCAAGGGGAAAACACACTCATTCAGGAAAGGAAGTGACATCAAGAGGGGCAGGCTGAAATTTAGTTAAGTTGAGGTAATGGATGGACATAGTCATTTTTGTAAACGTTTGTTTTTGGCATGGTTTTAAAATGGAAAGGACACTGGGCCGGGAATTTCGGGGACCTGGCGTGTGGTTCAGGCACTGTTAGGAACCCATCATTTTAACTGCCTGCACGTCCATGTCTGCAGCTCCAACATAGTCGCCTCCAGTTTCCTCCCAACCTAACAACCTCAGGCGTCAGGAGAAAAGCTTCACTCAGACTCCATGAGGGTGCAAGAAGTTCTCCAGGTCCTAAAACAAGGCGAGCTTTTCAGAGCGTGATTACTGCTTGATGTTTGGTTTTGTTGTTTTTGATGCTACAGAATAGTATACAATACTCACAAGGGCGAGGTCTTTTCGGGAGCCCCGTGCGCACTTGGCAAGCAAGAGGTAATAACAGCGCTTTGAGGAGACACGTGCGTGGTCAAAAGTGGAAGGCCACGGTCATTCCTTACAGTCTTGCCTTTGAAAAATTTCTTCTCGTGGCCCCGAAGAAAATACTGACATTCACATTAGCATATTGCTCTCACAGGTTGGCCACCTGTGGTAATTTGTGAAACCAAGTGCTACGGAAGTGTTTCTAGTTGTTTATCTAGTTGTACAAAAAAAAAAAAAATTCCTGAAGGTATAATTCCAAACCGAGATAGAAAGGGAGATGAGAAAGCAAAAGTCCATTAGGTTTTCAGATTTAAAACGGTGCATGGAAAAAAACCCGGCATATTTCGATTTAACTTTAAGGAAAGGGTCTGACTATGAAAATTATTTTATGATGAGCAACATTTGCATTGCAGGGAAGGGTGAAGGTTAGAAAAAGCTCTTTCGAGGTCCTACTCTTGGTTGCACATGGTCTCATCTCTGTTGCATGCAGCGGTTTCCCTCGTTTTGTGCCTACTTAGAGCTGTCCACTGATCTTCCAGTACTGACCGGAAACCACAGCACTGTCATATTTCCAGTCCTTTCCCCGCACGTAAAATGTAATGTGGGGGTTGCAATGTGTGCGGGCCCCAAAAAATCACAGCTGGGCAGCAGGAGAAGCTGGGTCTTGTAGGAGGGAGCTCTGAGAAGTCAGAGCTGGTCGGTACAGGACGGGAAGAACAGTTTCCATGCTTGGGAGGAAGATGCTTGGTTCAGGGTGGCACCTAGTCAGAAATGTGCGTCCAGAGGACCCATTCCTGCCTGGCCTTGACTTTTAATGGTCTGGTCTAGTTGTATAATCTTTCTGAATTTCAATTTAGTAGTCTGTAAAATAAGGATAATTCTCACTACATAAAGAGTTTATTAGTCTCCTTTATCTGTGTTTATATTACCCACAGTTCAGAAGTACAGTGCTTTGGGAGGCAGGGAAAGACTGCATTCAAGTAACTTTTATTACAATGTATTGTTTTAATTTTTCTTTATTGTTAATCTCTTTACCTAATTTATCAGTTTCGCTTTTTCATGGTTATGTGTATTTCAAGGGAAAAAAAAAACCCAGTGTGTATAGGCTATGGTGCTGTGCCCATTCCAGGCTTCCACTGTGAGTCTTGAGATACACCCTGAGGATAAGGAACTGCTGTATCCCAAAGCAGCGTGTTTAAATATTCGTACCTTTTCCATGATAGATTATAATTTACATTTTACCATTGTACCATTTTAAGTTAGTGTCTGTCAGTTTTCAGCTCTTTAGTAGATGTGTTGAGAAAATTATTTTACCATGAAGAACTGCAGAGATGTTCAATTATTCAGTGAACATCCATGTATCTTTCACCTAGATTTTTTTATTATACTGTTTTATCACATATCTGTTCATATATCAATCCCTCTGTCCATACAGCAGTCTATTTTAATGGGATATATTTCAAAGTAAGTTATAGACATTATTATAAATTACTCTTCTATATGTTTGTCATTAACTAGAGGTCAGCATATTTAATAGATTTTTCCATATGTGGTAAAATTTACATAAGGGAAGCATAAATGTACTTCACTGAGTTTGACTAATATATACTCAGATACAATAAAAAGTACCTACTGAGATAGAGACTAGTACCAGTAACTAGGAAATGTCCCTCGTGTCTCTCCCTGGCCAGTCCTGTCTTCTTCCCTTCTCTCCTACTGTTTGCCTCTGTTATTTTAACATTAAAGGCAGCTAGACATTTCTGTGGACTATTGTATATGGCTTTAGAAACTAGAAATTCATCTGTGTATAAAGATTTGCTAGCTTAAAACTAAAAAGTTAAAGTGCGCTAAACAAGGATGTGAACTCTTGACTGAGTACCCTGTTGGTAAAATTTCAGTATGCATCCCTAATATATGTAAATTTACCTTAAAATTGTGTATACCTCTTATTTTATACTACTACTATGTACATTACAAAATAAACATGAATATGACCCAAAGGGAATGACGTGAGATGAGGGTATTTTAGAGTTCAAATCTTTTATGGTCAAGGTAGTAACAGTAATGTAAAAAAAAAAATCCATATGTTTAAGCCTTAGTTTTTAGACTGTTTTTGTCCTGCTCCTTGTGGGACCCAATTGATCAAGTGGTCACAGCTTTTAATCTTCTGAAGAGGTTTTTTTTTTTAGGTTACACATCCCAATTGAGGCATTTTTTAAAGCTATGTGCTTGTATTCATTAATATTATGTGTGTAGAAGTTTTTAGTCATTTGTCTGTTTGGAGAAAGCTAGTTGAATTAAATTCTCAGTGATTCTGTTCAACGAAGCTCTCACAAATGCCACAGTAAGGCTAAGTAAGGGCATTAATGTCAATTTTTATATTAAATTATAGTGAAATTGACTTTTTAGAATAGTCTTTTCCTGCCACGCTCCCCTATGCACCTTGGGTATGAGTTACGAGCACCCTGTGTTACCCGGTACAGAGAATAGCCTCCAAGACGGTGTGCTTCAGTTCAGGAGCTTTTTCAGTTGAAAACCTTGATATGACGGACTTCAGTAGTAAACCTATGCGTTGTATGCATGAGGCCCTGAATTTTATCCCTAGTGTCCATCCTCCTCATTGTTGTGTTTTACTCTTTTGACTTTTTGGGGGGCCCACCACCCAGCTCCCAAATAAATCACTCACATTAGCACATTAGCAATGCCCGGCCTTAGCTTGGCTTGTTTCTTGCCAGCTTTTCTTAATTTAAATTATCCCGAATTCTTTTTGCCCCTGGCCTTTTTCCTTTTCTTACTTCTGTATATCTTACTTTGATTCTGACTCCATGGCTGGCCCCTGACATCCTTCTCCCTTGTTCTCTCACTGCTGCTCCTTCTCGTCAAAGTTCTCCTATTTAAACTACAGCCTGCCAGCCCCGTCTGCCTATTGGCTGTTCAGCTCTTTATTAGGACTTTTTTTTGTTTTAGACAAAGAATCACAGATTCTCAGAGTTAAATAAATGCATCATAAAAAGAAAAGTAACACACCTTAAAATAATATTCCCCCACACCCCCAAGTTGTTTCCAGGCATGTTAGCCCAAGTCTTCACAAGTCTTTAGTTTCAGTACTCAGGAGGCTACCCAGCAAGATGGCTTGAGTGTGGGAGTTCAAGGGCAGTCTGGATAACACGCCGAGACACCCTTCCCCCCAAGGTTTCAGTACATCTTTATGTGAACTCTAAAACACTGTTCTCATTTCCAAACTCTGGCCTCATCTGCTGGAATTGAACACAAACCTACTTTGTGACATTGCAGTCTGTTGTTATAGAACCTAATAATAATAATGTGTTTGTGTCCACCAAAAGGTCTGTATAAAAGTGTCTGTAGGAAGCGACTTCTCCATAATAGACTAGTAGAAATAGCCAGTGTCCCCTCACAGGAGAATGATTAGACAACTCTGTCATGTGTTACTGATACCCACCCAAAAAAAATGTAAAGTTGAGAGAAAGGAGCCAGACGTGACAGTCTAATGAGTATAAATCTGTTTATATAATGCTGAGAACCAAGCAGACCTGGCGGTGAGCGCTCATGCAGTGGGGAGAAGCCCTGCAGTTATTCTGTGCCTTCGTCTGTTGGTGCTGGACAAGCTAGAGTTCACAGGAACGCTTACCAGGCTGCACGTGTAAGAGTTGAGCACTGTAGTGGGGTTCTACCTTCATTTTTAGAAACACATTTTGGGACAGATGTGGTAAAGTACCCTCTCACACAGCTGATCCTGTGAGCTACATGGATTCGATCTCACCATTTTTAGTTCTCAGTTTTGCTTTCTTTTTGCTGCTAGAGATTGAACTTGGTGCTAGTGCTCATTTAGCAGTGTGAAGCCCTGGGGTCCATCCCCAGGTATTGGAAGACAGAAAGACAAAAGAGATTACATTTGCTACTTTAGAAGTTTCTCTTTGGTCTCCTTTCAGTTCTGACTTCAGCTTCATTTGTTTGCCTGCATCTGTCTTTCCGTTCTGTTCTCACTAAATCACTTTTGATGTGCTCTAGATGTCTCAGCTCTCGTGATGGAACTTTACAGCAGTGTGCTACCTCACCCTCCTGTATTGCGTGAGGTGTTGAACTCTTACTGAAATTTTGTTCTGTGAGAGGACAGTGCTAGGTACAGTTCAAAATTCAGATAAAATTTGTGGCACTTAGTTAAAAGCATAAATAAAATTATTTTATAATCTTTATTAATGTAAACGTTTTTGGAACAGTTGGGTTTCCTCACAGGAGCACTGTCCAGGTGGTGATGTTCCTATATTTGTTTGTTTGCTTTTGGCAATAAGGTATTAGACATAAGACTTTATTTCTGGAAAGCAGGCCTCATATTTTCAAGAATTTAAGTTCTTTTAAATCTCAACATGAAGTAAGATGTCCATAATGTTCACTATCTTGGCATGCATCCAGAGAAGTTGTCTTCAGGTAGAAAAAGCCTCTTCCCCAGGGACTGCATTGACCTTGCCAAGAAATGGGCAGATTGTCTCATTTCTTTCACATAAACTGAGAGCAAGTAGGCAACTTATCCTTAATACCAATATGTGTGTTAATTCTCTGTCATGAAGTCTCTACTGTAAGATACTATTTATGATTCTTTTGTAAGATGACTGATAGTTTAGCATTATAGACAACTTTATTGGAAGTGTCCTTTAGTATTAAAGCAGTTAGGCTAGTAAACAGGAGAAAGTTTTCTATTGTTAAGAATATTCAAAAGTCAGATCAGAAGCTAGTCTGTTTGATGTGGTTATAGGTATAGGCCTGGCAGGATGCTTTTCTGATCACGTCAAGCCCTGCTAGCAGGTTGCCGACTTTCACTTGTGAAACAGGTAAAGAAATTCCGAGTAAGAATGTGAAAATGACATTTGGTGATGCACGCTTTTAATTCAGGACCCAGGAGGCAGAGGCAGTAGAATCACGAGGTTTGAGACCAGCCTGGTCTGTAGAGTGAGTCAGGACAGCAGAGCTACACAGAGAAACTCTGTCTTGAAAACAAAACAAACAAAAAAGAATGTGAAAATAATTAGGCTAGTTTAGTTTGTGAATCTAATTATTTTAGACCGGGCTTAATTTTGTGTGCTTTTATTTTTACTTTCTAGTTAGTCATCATTTTATTATTTATTTATTTATTTATTTTTGAGGCAGGGTTTCCTCTGTGTAACAGCCCTGGCTCTTCTAGAACTTTCTTTGTAGGCTACTGGCCTCAAACTCACAGAGATCCACCTGCCTCTGCCTCCCGAATAGTGGCACCACCACCACGAGGCCTGTATTTTATAAACACCAACAGATTTTTTTTTTAAATGCCAACAGTCCAGTATGAGAGGCAAAGCAGGACTCTTGCAAGGTGAATTTTCATCTGATACAGTTAGCTTAGTACTATAAATGATTTGAACTATTATCAGCTCTTTAAAAAGAAAGTGCATTGAATTTCATGCTGTAGATACTAATTTCTCCTGAGTAAAAAGTTATATTGTATGAATAATATTATAGAAAGATTAATATCCCTGCATCCAGTTATGAACAACATGAGTATGCATTTAGTATGGTTATAAATGATTATAGTTCCTGTTATATGACATAGGTTATTCAAATTTATAACTATAGAACAAGATTCAGAAACATTCTTTTTGCTAGGTCATTAGTTATTCTCTTTGGATGAGTCTCTAGAAATTGTATTTTTGGGTCATGGGGTATGTATGCACTTTAGAACTTTGGATCTGTGTTACTAGCATCGCTTTAACAGAGAAGTTTCGGCTCCCACATGTTCACTAACTGAGAAAAAGAACACCCATTTCCTTCCTAATCATTCAGAGTAAATGGCTTGGCTTTTAAAGTTTAGCACACATAAGGCTCTAGGTTCTATCTTCAGCACCAATAAATAAATAATCTGTCAGCTCAAATGCACACATTTACTGGAATTAAGTTTCTAACTATGATTAAGTTGACTATCTCTGAGAGTGTACATGTTACGTATATATCTTGATAATAGGGTAAGGTAAGTATAATAATACTGTAGCTTAAGAAATACACTCAAGATTAACAATAAATATCTTATTTTTGTTCTTGTTTTAAAACAGAGTCTCATATTTCCCTGACTGACCTCAAATCCACTTTAAAATAATGAATATCCTTAAACTTCTGATCTCTCAGTGTACACCCTCTGAGTGCTAGGATTATGAACATTCATTACCATGAGCAGTTATAGAGTGCTGGAAATCAAACCCAGGACCTCAGGATTCCTAAGCAAACACTCTCCCGTCTGTCTTAATCCCTGACCATTAAGAATGCCTCAAAAATTTATTAATTGTGCCATTAGATGAAAGGACTGAAGAAACATTTGACAGTGTCTAAGAAAGTCAGATAGATAGATTAGATAGATAGATTAGATAGATAGATAGATAGATAGATAGATAGATAGATAGATAGATAGATCCTACATCTGTGATGCTGGCAATCTTAAATCAGAACATTTATTATATTGGTTTGTATTATATTTCTCTAGTCTATCTCTTTAAAAGCCCTTTGATTCAAGGAAATATAAAATAAGTAAGGCAGTTGTGCATTTAGAGAAATCAGAGAACTATTAAAATCATTTCTGAGTTAACTGCACAGTGTTATTGACTTACGTGAAGGATTGAAAATCTGTGTGTATAAGAGAGAACAGGTACTCTCTAAACATCAGGTGGGTTAATTAGGAGTGTCTAATTTTCTGGAACCTACTAATTAGGTTGTAAGACTGACCACTGGCCAGTATAGATTCTACCACTTAACTACATTTCTGATCCTGAGAACATTTTCCTGAATTTCCCTGCCATTTGTATGGTAATCTTTCAACTTAATTAAAAAAGTTAGTAAATGATGTTTTTCTATCTCTCCCCTACCCAAATAAGAATTGATTGAGTCAATCTGGTAAATAACTGATAACAGAGAGCCACATAGGAGAAGGGAGGTAGGAAGGGAGGGAGAGAAGAAAGAAAGAGAGAAAGAAAGAAAAAAGGGAGGAGAGGAAAAGAAAGACAAGTCCAGACCTGTGGGACGACATCTTGCTGACAGTGAGGAAGCCTGTGATATACAGAGAAGCCTTGATATACAAGCCCCTCACTCTACTGCTGTTTAAGTCTGTTAGGTTGGGCGACAGTAAGAAGGGTGATAACGTTGCAAATCTTTTCCCTAGGGATTCACTGCTAAACTATGCATGAAAGAAATACTAAATGACTGTACCAAACTCTACTTACATAATGCAAGAACCCTAGTAAAAACTTCAGCAAATGCTTGTATGGCTTGATGGGTATGTTTTTTCAACAGTTTCTTTGTAATTTTATAATAATCATTTTGGCACTAGCTTATGGGAATTGTGGGGACTTCCCATTGTAAGATTCCCAAGTGTAATGAACCATTTCTAGAGATTCCCCATAGTTTCAGAACTGGGGATGTGGGGGCAAGATACATGACCATGTTGATGCGCAGATGGGCCAGTGAATAAATCAACCTTCCCGTTTGGTCACTGGGGCTCAAGCTTCATGAAAATTCTGCTACTAGTTTAAGGCTACCCAGAATTGGAGATTTCCAGTCTCCACAGAATGGTACAGGCAGTGGTAGCAACTACATTTCTTACATGGGCAGTGGAAAATTCTTGATAACATAGTAGTAAGTTTCTAATGCAAAATAATGCTTAAGATTAAAGTTGTTAAAAAAATTGGTTCAATAGTGGTTAGCACATATAAAAATAAGTTTCACAGAAGATTAAAAAATTATGTAGGCAGGAATGTCAGAAAATAACTCAGCTTTAGAACTCTCCTTTTTTGATTCTGAAGTAGAAACTCTACTAATGACATCTTTAATTTTAGAGGGAACAGTATTATAAATTCTGTTAGTTTTTTGAATTCCCATATTATAATGCATTGCAAATGAATTTTCCCTCTACCTGTCTTTGATTTTCAGTACGAGACCAACTGTTTTCAAAGTAAAACTGTCACCTTCACTGGCTGACATAACAAGGTTGACTCACTGGTTCTGAAGATGGAGACTCTCGGAAATGCGCAGTTGTCGGTTCGCTCAGCAGTTGTTCACTGTCCTTGCTTTTGCTATATTCGACAGTAAAAATAAATACTAATTCCCAGAAACACACCAGAAATTTCTTAACCAAACCATAATTCTACATGTGATGCAGCCTGATAGTTTTATATTTAATTTGGTGTAAAATTAGGTTGACTACCAATAAATCAGTTTTTACTGATTTAAAAGCATGGTTTTGGTCTGCTAGGCCAAAGAAAGTTAATCTGTTGTGTATTCTCTGTGTTTATATGGAATAATTGTTGGGTTTTAGAAAATGATGATTTACTTACATTCCTGAATTTTGTATTTTGATACAGCTGCAATCTTATATGAAAGTTGTGTAAATATAAGGAATGAAGCTGGTATTCTGTTAGACACTTTAATCATCCAGGCCTATAGATTCCTTGTTTTCAAATGGTTTTAAAATACAGACTGAAACTTTTCAACGTTCACCTTCCTTCTAATTTTTGACTATATCTGTAACTACCTTGAAGCTATTATAATTTCATGTATGTGACTTACTGACTAATAAGCACCATGTATTATGTAATTGCATATTTATTTACGGTCTGACTATATAATGTTCCCTGGCTGGAGTTGGCTTGAGTTTACAGTGCTAAACCTGTGACTAAAAATAAGGACTGTTAGGTTCACAAAACTGACAGGTCTCCAAGGCAAGTTTGTGGAATACAGACTGTGGAAGGAGAGAATCCAGTCCCAGAAATGACCATCTTTCCTCTGTGTTGGAGGCTGTGTGGGTCCAACACAGATTCCCTAACAGACTGGAATGGAGGAGCGAGGAATAATCAGAGACAACTTACACGGTCGTCATGGAGGTGCAAGATCTCTCAAAGATCTCTAGTTTATTATTTAAACACCTTATATAAAATAAGTGCATGTGAGAGAAGAAACCTGTTTAAAGGAGGACTCTTGAAGCTTTTATATAGTATTTATGTGCCATTAATCTGCACAGACACCCTATATAATAAGTATTACTATCCCTCCTTTTACAGATGAGAAAACTAAAGTCTAGAGAGATCCTAAGTAGCTCCTCCAAGTTGCCAAATTATAGTAATTGATAAGCTCAAAACTACTTCCCTTTCTTACTTTAAGCCAGTAGAGTGTGTGCTTTGCCTCTGGCAATCCAAATGCAGCAAGAATTCTAGTTGGTCTTAATTAACCAAAACCTAGAGTCAGATACAGGGGTTAAAGCTGAAGGTCAGAGAGACAGCAGTAAGTCACTAGAGAGACCTTTTACCTCTACCAAAGCCCAGACTAAAGAGACGATCCTCAAACTGCCTAAACTACGCTGTGGCTGTGTCCCCACCAAACCTGACTCCACACTCTAGTGAGTTTCTGTCTCTTCCCTTTTATATTCCTCTCTGCCCAGCCATATTGTTCCTGTCTCCACCTCCCTAGTGCTGGGATTAAAGGTGTGAGTACCACCACCTGGATCTGTTTCTGAGATCTTGTGTAGCCTAGGGTGACCTTGAACTCACAGAGGTCTGTCTGCCTCTGTTTCCTGAGTCCTGAAATTAAAGGTGTGTGCCACCACTCCTGGGCCTCTAGTGACTTAGCTTTGCACTCTGATCTTCAGGCAAGGTTTATTTATTAAAATACTAATAATATTATCACTACGTTTATCCATCTTTTCATTGAGCAGCTGTTTATTGAGTGCCCATGCTCCAGGCCCTGGTCTAGAAGCAGGCTTTACACATGGGAATCTAGCAGAAGACCCTGTCTCCCAGTGTTGTAAATAGCCGAGAGGAGATGTTGTGTGCTACCAGGACTGAGGAGTACAGGGAAGATGTTCTGTGTTACATAGAATATTCAGAGACAATCCCTTCAATAAAATGGCATTTAAATAAAGCTCTGTAGAGAGAGATCACTAAATCCTGAATGAGCCCACTTTTATGTTTGTTCTGTTGCTTCTTCCCTTCCTGCAGGCAGTACTTGAAGGTAAAATGGTAGTACTTTTTGAAATGTACGACTTAAGATGACTTCCAGTGTTGTTATTTTGAAGATGAGAAACTTTAAGTGTATAATTACAGTCAGTTAATAGGAAGTGCTTTATTAAAATTGATGATCTTTGTTCACTTGTCTGATGTAGAGGAAGAAGTGAAAGTAAATAAGGAAATCACTCTGGTTTTTGACACTCTGATTTAGAAATCATGACTTGAACTGGAGAGATGGCTAAATGGGTAAGAATGCTTACTCTTCTAGACAACTCAAATTTGATTCCCAGTACCCACACTGGGTGGGTCATAACTGCCTATAATTCCAGCTCTAGGAGATCTGATATCAGCTTCTGGCCTCCTTGGCAGCGCACACATGCCTTGCTGGCACACAGCACACACACATACACACACAATTATTTTAACACCTAGCTGGCACATAACACACACATTAAATATAATTTTAAATATCATGAATCATTTAATTAGAAAAACTAAAATGTTTATGGAAAAAAGATAATTCAGACTTAGAGTGAACTATATGTGCTTGTTGTAATTGTGTTTTTTTAAAGTTATGGTATAATACACATACTATAAAACCATCTTAACTATATTTAATATTTAATAAATTAATATTAATTTATTAAGTTCTGAGAATGCAGCATGTTCTTTGTGTAAACAAAGGTTTTACCGAGTGGGAGTGATTTTAAAATTTGCATTAAAGTCTTACAGGAGGGGAATATAAAAGACTTGGGTTCCTTGTCTGAAACACAAGTTTTACAGTGTTTGATAGAAAAAATGATATTTAATGTTTCTTATACTATGTAGCTCAGGCTGGCCTAGAACTTTTATTAGTCTTCCTGTATCAGCTTCTTGTTAATAGAGCGTATACCAGCTTAATAACTATGCACAAGTGTGCAGTTTAGTAATATCACCTCCGTCTATCTCTAGCACTTATTTTCTCCTGTAAAACAAACTTTATGTTCCTTAAACAGTAACTATTTCCTGCCTGCTAAACCCTGGCAAATTCTGTTCTACATTCTGTGTCTATGCATGTGATTGTCTAAGCATCTCCTATAAGTAGAATTATATATTATATATGTCTATTATCATTTAGTGCACATGTCCTTGTTTCCAGAGGGATGTAAGGTAACTGCTATAATCCTAAACTGAAATTATGTAGGGTATCTCATTGGTCTTTGCATTGTTTCTTCCTTGCCCAGAGGCTCTGTGTTCCTTTGTGTTGTGCTTTATCTCCATCGAAAGCCATTCTTCCTGGCATCTTACCCACATCTGTGCTCCTTAAAATGTTTTTCTCAGTTTAGAAAAATAGAATGTTAACAATGATGACATAAAATAAGAAAAGCCATAGTGGAATCCATAAACACCCCAGATAACTTGTAGAGTCAATGCGACAGAAAATAGCCAAATAGAAGCCAGACTTTGAGAAGGAAAAAAAAAGAAAAACAAGAACAAAAATAAATTATTAGAGGGAAAGTGGTAATTAATTAATTAATGAAGTATACTGTGAGAAAGTCAACTTTCTGAAACATCAATTCCAAAAGACAGAGCAGGTTAATCGAGATTATCAGGAAAGGCCAGACTTACTTTAAAGGAAAGGCATGAGTTTAGAACGAGGTGACGTTTAACATGTTTTACAAAACATGCTGTTAAAGTCTTAGACTTACAATTCTGAATGTTTCCAATCAGTGAACTTTGTTGGGATTTTGGATTTTAATTGAATTTAAGTTTCCTCTATGGGTTAATATAGGAAGAATTGTTACAATAGTGTGGTTTTCTTTTCCATAAATGTAGTTTACTTCTCTATTTATTTAGGCCTTTAAATATCTATAACTTTCTACACATCTATTTTAGTCTAATTGCTGATATTATTATGTTTTATTTTTGTTTTTATTCTTTGAAATGTATGTAAAATAACAGATGGCCAAGACAAAACACTTCTGAACAAGAATAAGATGATGAAACTTTATAAGATAGCAAAACATAAAAGTGAGTCCAGAAATGGTCCCCAGATAGTGAAATCCACAGTAGACGACAGTGTGAGGTTACAGACAGGAGTGTTTTCATGTAAAACTGGCGTGCTTAGTCAGTCATGTGCATGTGTTAGGGTTTTTTGGTTTTGTTTTTGACAAATAACCAAACTGGTTTAAAGAGCATTTGTTTTTGCCCATAGCTTTAGAGGTTTAAGTCCATAGTCCTCTGGTCTGTTTCTTTTTGTCTGAAGGAAGCAGAACACCATAGTAGAAAGGGCATGATAGAACAGAACTTACTTCATTGTGGCCAGGAAGCAGTGGGAAGTAGCACCATAGGGGAGGGGCTAAGTTAGACCCTTCAAAGGCACGCCTCCAGTTACCCACGTCCTCTAGCTAGCCCACACCTGTACAATTTCATTACCTCCCAACAGTCAATTGGTTGATTGAGTCAGGGCCTCGTAATCTAACCATATCTGAAAGTGCCCTCACAAGCATCCAGAGAAGTGCTTTACTCACTTCCTAGGCGTAGTTAATCCTAACCAAGTTGACAGTCAGGGTCAGTATCATAATTAGATATCCAGATGAGTTAACTGTCATGGCATCTATGTAAAACCAAGCATCTGTTTTTATATCATATACAAAACGTCAGGTGAAAACGTGAAGGGATTTTTCAGGATGTCTGAGGACACAGAGGAGATGAACTATAAAAGGAAGATTGATAAAATTTGAGATCATTACAATCAACTTTTTAAAAATTCCATAATGAAGTTTCAAAGGTAAGCCACAGATGGGAAAGGATCTCACAACACATGGAACCTATAAAGCTCTAGTGTATATAATGAATCAAGTAAACAAAGACAGGCAGCTCAATAGAAAAATGAACAAAACTACACAAACAGCCATTTCATTGAAGAAATATATAATGCCTATGGGTATAATACCTATAAGAAAAGTGCTCACAGAAATGCGAATTAATATTATGGGAATGCTGGAAATTAAAATATTTATAAGTATCATATTGCTGATGATATGATTCAAAAAAGATTCTTTAACAGGACTGATGGATTATGTAAGGGTCCAGCACTTAGGAATGCAATTTATATTGTAAATTGAATGTTGTGTGTTTTTCTGATTCAGCATCTGTAATTTCCATAGTACATAGTATCTCTACCTCTAGACAACTAGAAATGTAGCTTATATATATATGGAATTTATTGGAGTGGCTTACAGTTTGTGGTCCAAGTATTCAGTAATGGTTATTCCCCAGTAGGCCAAGGATCCAGAAGTTGTTAGTCCATGAGACAGGATGTCACAGCAGTCCCAGTCTGGTACTGGAGTCCCCAAGGACTCATAGAGAGCTGCTGTTCTGCAGTCTATCTCGGAATCCCAAAGAAATCGGTTCTACTACTAGGGAAGGGGTGCCTCACCAGCAGGGTAGATGAACTTGCCAGTGAGAATGAGGACAACCAGGCAAAAAGGAAAGCCTCCTTCTTCCATGTCCTTTCAGGTGGACTGCTACCAAAAGATGTACAGATTTAGGGGGGGGGCCTTCCCACCTCAAATAATCCAATCCAGAAAATCCACAGGTGTGCCCAGCTGCTTGGTTGATACCAGATGAGATGTACTCAGGTCGACAACCGAGATTAACCACCACACTAAACCTCATTCCAGGTGCTAGGAATTAAACACTGAACAGTATGGAAAATGTTTCTGTTCTTGTGACATTTTTAGTGTGGAAGGAACTTGTGGAAAAGCCAGCAAAATCCATGTAACATAACCATAAGAGAAGAGGAGATGAAGCACGCTTAAGAGGGTGCTTATGATGTAACGCTGAGGAGTCAGGCATGAGGGGGTGTATGTGTCTGCGTGATCGAGGGAAGACCAATCTGAAAATGGCAGTGTTTCGGCAGATTTTATTCTGTGGGAGAAATCCATACGGCTCCTGAAGGAGAAGCAGCAGAGAGGTTGAATAGTCACGAGCAAGTAGGTGAAAGAAGCTCATGCGACTGCCCTGCAGGTGACGTTCTGCCAGGCGGACCAGAGCCTTCTATAGGATCTTAGACCTCTAACCTAGTTAGAGTGTTTTGGGGGGGGGGGTGAAAAGTCATTGGGGATTTTCAAGCAGACAAATGACAGTCTGATTTATCTTCAGGAACTGAAGGATTGAAGCTGGGTACACAGTTGGGCAGGGTAAAGATCGGAAATGTTGAATGGAAGGACCTTTCTGGAGACTTGTAAAAGTTTGGGCCTTAGATGATTAACAAGGACTGGGGAGAACAGTGGACTTGGAAAGAAGTGGCTTGTTTGGTGATGCTTCTTAGCAGTATAATTGGAAGAAGGTAGTGGTCACCAAGGTGAAATGCCTTTGAAGAAAATTAAATCAACAGTGTCTTCCCAGTGTCTGGTAGGAAACAGCTGAGTAGATGGTGATGCTGTTATTTGGGCAGTAATCAGCAGGTTAGGAAATAAGATCAAATTTTTTAGGACAATCTCCGTATTGATCTTAGGCTCAGAAAGCTCTGACATTTGGGTATTTACAAAATGAGACTCGTCAATTTATAGATTATAAGATGAGACTTACAGTTTATAGATGACATTTAAAGTCATGGAGATTACTAATAGAATAAATGAAAATACAGGCGGCTCATGAGAAGAGGTAGATTGTGAGGTAGGGGTATGTGTGTGTGTGTGAGAGACAGAGACAGAGACAGAGAGAGAGGAGGAAAGAGATTGGTCCTGGAACTCAAAAGAAGAAGTATCTCCAGAGACATAGACTGTATTGGGAGGTCTATGTGCTATTGGAAATAACAAATGTGAGGGTAAAATACAACAAAAATAATAATAAAAATTCTGTATAGAAATGAAGAAATGATATAAATAGGCAGTTTGATGAAGGACAAATTATAATGGCCAATAAAACTATGAAAAGATGTTTAACCTAACCCATCAGTCAGAAAATGTCGATTTAAAAGAGAATTGATACCCAAATGCTATCAAAGATGGGAAAGGAGTTCGTTTTTATACCTTGGTGGAAATAGGAGTTGCTGCAACCCTTTTGAAAACAGTCTGCGTGATTATTCAGGTCTGGACGGCCAGGAAACAAACAAGTGGTCTCTGTTTACAAATTGGATCTGTGCCACTTGGTCTATGCCAATTTCAAGCATTTTCATAGTGAAGAGAAAATAAAATTCCTTCTTTCTCTGTGAGTGAGAAGCATCATAGACACCATTCTTCCCCTCAAAAAAACACCCATCACTGCTAAACATATTTACCTGAGAGTGCACACGTCTGGGGGATCATGGGAAAGTAAGCCTGTCTCTAAAAGCAAGGATCTCCTTGATCAAACAGCACCTGTGACATGTCCGTTTGTGTAATACAGATGCACACATGTAGATGATACCAACAGACAGTCATCACAGTAACGCTCTAAAGGGATAATTAATTTTAAAAATAAAGGGCTAGTTGGTAAGCCCTCACTACCTTTTTATTAACCTTCCAGTGTTGGTTCGGGTGGAAAAATCTTCACATTCATCGAGGTTTAAGTCATATTATTTTGCTTGAGAGAAATAAACAGAACTGTCATTATTTTATGCTTTTTATTACTGTTTATTTCCATGTTCATTTTGTTACTTTCACTTTCCATTCTAACCATCACCTTTATTTTGGTATAAACTAAATAATATGAGACTAATATTGAACATTGGGACAGTTTAATAGTTAAAGCGACAAACAGCAGTGCTCAACTGAGTGTAAATTGTGAACACAATTATCTGATATCCTCTATTGTTAAACATATTTACTCAGTAGACAGAAAGGTTTATATACTGTTCGGTTTTAGAGAAGAAATATTTAAATTATTATTGATTTTTTTTTAATTTTAAAAGGAAATAGCATCATATCTGTCAGCTTGTTGGGTGTCTGTGTTTTTCCTAACTACCGTTCATAACATGGTATATGTAACCTAGTAGTTTTCTCTTGTCTTTTGTCTTCAAGCATAATTTTGTGTTAACCTATAATTTAACTGATATGACTTCTTTTTTCTCATTTTTCTCTGTTGAAACTATGTTTTATCTCTACTTACATGATGCTGACCTTTCTCCTGCCTCTTTGGATGAGGTCTGCTAATAAAAAATCCTGAAATTAGTTCTAGTTAAACACACACAAATCATTAATAAATATAGTGAATTCTGTGTAATGAATAAAACTTTGTGTTTTACTTTCAGCCAGTTTTTCCCGTCTAAAGTAATTTCTTTAGGCCTCCTGAATGCTGGCCTATTACAGTAGGAAAGGGTTTAAGTAATATTTCTGACCTTGTCTATCTTACACACCCTGTTCACCCACATTCTGACTAGCCGGGGTCTTCAGTCATCAGTCACCTCAGGACGGAAGTGGGGTAGACAGAGCATTAAAGTTTTTTTGTTTTATTTGGGTACAGGTTGCTGAAAGTTCTTACTTTACTTGACTAACAACTGGGGAGCTGGTGTTTCTGCTGCCTAGTCGAGTCAACTGTTTAAAGCCGATTCTTTGCTTGTGGGTTCCTTGCAACTTTTTTTTAATGACTCCCTAATTGTCTTCATGATATTACTTACTGGTCTGTTTTATATGTTACTATTCCAAATTAAATACCTTCATAACAGATTACTGTAAAATTTAGTTTAAAACAGCACACATTTATTATTTCATAGTTTCTGTCTGTGTGGAGTCTTTGACTCTGACTCTTCAGAAGAGCTCAGTTATCTTAAGGCTTGATCTGAAGATAGACCCACTTTCAAGATGTATAAGTAGTTGGAAGGAATGTTTTGTTGACCTAACGAGTTCATTTCTTCATGGCTATCAGTCAGAGAACAGGACGCGTTTCCCATACCTTGTGGGCTGGATAGAACAGGTTATAGCACAGCAGAAGTCACTGTCCTGACTAACCTAGAAGTGGTATCCAATCACGTTTGTCATGTGCCGTTCATTACTAGTCTGTAGCTAGATTTAGCCTGCACTCTAGGAGGGAGATTTCACACACAACAGTGACTCAGGGATGGAGTCCTTAGGAGCCTAGGAGGGAGATTCTACACACAGCAGTGACTCAGGAATGGAGTAACTAGGTACCATTTTAAAAGCAGCCTACAACTCTCAAAGCAGCCTTCCTGGGATAACCTCATCTTCAGCCCCTGAGTAATGGACGTCCTGTCAGTGGTCTTTTCCCTGGTCATCTTTTAGTGTTTTCAGCTGGTTTTTCCACTGCAGTCACTGCCTTACCTCCAGATGGCCCTCTTGGACAGGATTTAATGAAATCCCAGACAGTCTTGTGGGTGAGCCATGGAGTTTGGCATTCTTGACAGGAATCCTTGGCAGTCACCCTCAATCTCATGCTGCCCTCCGAGTACCTAACCAGATGATTCTGCCTTCAGCCTCTCTCAAGGATTCCATAGATTCGAATCATCTAAAGATCTAGAAGACATACCTTGGGCTCTCAAGGGACCTTATTTTTATTAGTTGAAGTCCTGGAGAAAGGGCAAAGGAGAGCCACAGCATACCAGAATCTTCTCCACCTTGTTTGTTATGCTAGAGTAAAATTTATGTGGATTTTGACTATATTCTTCCCAAATGGAAGTTTATTCTTGACCTCTTTTTGGAACATACTATCTTTTATTTTGCATCTCCAGCAAAAACTGACACTTGGGTAGCTTTGTGTTCACATCCTGTCTCTTGGTGTTTGCCTTCTTCCTGCTTGTTTACCTAGGACTGTTTACCCTCAACGTAACTACAAGAAAAGCAGTTACTAATTTATTAACTCAAACCCTACAACCTGATGAAGAGACGTGGGCAGGTTAATACAGACTGGGGTGGGAGGGCAGGATGAGAAAGCACTAAATATCTCATTTTGGACTATAATAAATATCTTAATTGTATAAACATTTTAATCATATTTTTAAAATAACTGCTGATAGAATTTTAAATGAGGTATTTACATTACAGTTTACAGGGGAAAAAGTGTATAAAGAAAGATTGTGTTTAAAGGTTCGTATTACTAGCATAAAATATTTTTATTTGGACTGACAAAATACAACAATATAACTTTTATAAGAGACTGACTTCACAAAAGAGAATAGAAAGCAAAAAATTAGTCCCAAATTGGAGAAGAGATTTAGATGAACAAAAAAGATGACAATATTTACATGACATAAAAAGTACACATTGTCACATATCTTGTGACTAGGATTCACAAGTGTCTCAAGTAAAACAATTAACTTCACATGGTCATCTTTATTTAAAATGAGAAGTCATTGACAGATCAGAATAAAGCACTAGGTTCTTTGCCTTATTAAAATATACTCTAGAAAGTCGTGCCTATGGTTAGGAAAATTTCACTGGAGGAGGACCAGCTAAGAATCCTGCCTGGGGAGCTATTAAAGTTCCTAAAAATAAAGATTCTTTTTTTTTAAAGTATACTAAAATATAATAAAACAAAAGCTAACATATAGGAATTGAACAGAACAAACCAGCAAAAGGAAACAGCCTGAGAGAAGGCACAAGAAACAGAGACCAACACATTGACACACTCAGGAATCCCATAAAAATACTAAACTGAAAGCCATAATATGTACGCAAAGGACCTGATGCAGACCTGTGTAGGCCCTGTGCATGCTTCTCAGTCTCTGTGCGTTCATGTTGATTTAGAGGACCTAGTTCTTCTGGTGTCCTCCATGCCCTCTGGCTCTTTCCCTGAGCCCTGAGAAGAGGAATTTGATGGAGACATCCCATTTAGAGCAGTATGTTTCAGGGTCCCTCACTCTCTGCATAATGTCTGGCTGTGGGGTTTCTGTATTTGTTCCCATCAGCTGCAGAGTAAACTTCTCTGATGATGGCTGAGCACTGATCTATGAGTATAGCAGAATGTCATTAGGAGTAATTGTGTTGCTACTTAAAAAAAAAAAAAGAACAGTATTATTTGGTTTTACCTAGGTCCCTGGCTATCTAGTCTCAGGTCCACCCAAGCAGTGGATAGAGGCTCTTACCTCATGGAGTGAGCCGTAAGTCAAATCAAATATGATTTGGTTGCTCCCATAAACTTTGTGCCACCATTGCCTTAGCATATCTTGCAGGACACCATTGTAGATCAGAGGTTTTGTGGCTGGCTTGGTGTTTATGTTTCTTATAGTAGTTTCCTGTACCAAAGATGCTAAATCTTAGTGGTGATAGCTCTATTTGAGCACCAGTTTGACTTCTCCATGTTCTGTGAGTTGTGTAGGTGTTGTCTTCAGCAATGGGGCCTTGCCATTAGTTTGTGGAGAGCAATCTATTGTCTTGGCAAGTCTGGGTTCTATTGGGATTCCAATGTAACCTCTTAGCTAATAACTCAATTAGATGTAATCCCAGTACTGGAAGCTTTATTTGGTAACAAGAGATGGCCAGTTTGGGCTCTGTCTCCCTTTTATTTTGTGATTCTATTTAGATCACCTTCATATATGTAAATATTTTAGGAGGTTTCTACTATATTAGGTTTCCACGCTACCCCTCACATGGCCCTTAATTTTAGCTGGCTCTCCCCCTATTCCCTCTCTCATCCTCTTCTCTCTATCCCCACTTGATCCTCACTGTTCTAGCCCCCTCCTGTCCACAACTGTTCTGTTTCCTTTTCCTTTTTTTTTTTTTTTTTTTTTGGTTTTTAGAGACAGGGTTTCTCTGTGGCTTTGGAGCCTGTCCTGGCACTAGCTCTGTAGACCAGGCTGGTCTCGAACTCACAGAGATCCGCCTGCCTCTGCCTCCCCAGTGCTGGGATTAAAGGCGTGCGCCACCATCGCCCGGCCTGTTTCCTTTTCCTAATGAGATCAGTTTGTCTCCCCAGTTCCTTACTTGATAACTAACCTCTGGTTCTTCAGATTGTAGCTTGGTTATCATTGATTTAACTGATATTCACATATAAGTGTATGCATACCATATTTGTCTTTCTATGACTGAGATAACCTCACTCAGGATTTTTTTTTTTTTTTTGGTTCTATCCTATGTACCTACAAATTTCATGAATTCACTTTTTAAACAGCTGAGTAATGCTGAGGGACATCAAAGTTATTTCTAATTTCTGGCTATTATGAGTAGAGCAGCAGTGAACAAGTTTGAGCAAGTATCTCTGTGGTAGAATGAAGTGTCCTTTGGGTATATGCCCAAGAGTGGTATAACTAGATCTTGAGCTAGATTGAGTTCCATTTTCCTGATGACTTGCCATACTGATTTCCATAGTGTCTATCTTTCCAAGTTTGCACTCCCAGCAGCAATGAATGAGTGTTCCCCTTACTTCACATCCTCACCAGCATGAGCTATCACTTGTTTTATTGTTCTTAGCCTTTCTGAGGGGTTTAAGATTAAGTTTCAAAGTACTTTTGATTTGCATTCCCTGATGACTAATGTGCTGGCTAGTTTTATGTCAGCTTGACACAAGCTAGAAATACTTGAAAGGAGAGAACCTCAGTTGAGAAAATGCTTCCATAAGATCAGGCTGTAGGTCATTTTCTTATTTAATGATAGATGAGAGAGGTCCAGCCGATTGTGGGTGGTGCTATCCTGGACTGCTAGTCGTGGGTTCCATAAGAAAAGCAGGCGGAACATTCCTCCATGACTTCTGCATCAGCTCCTGCCTACAGGTTCCTGCTTTTGAGTTACTGTCCTGACTTCCTTTCATGAACAGTGATGTGGAAGTGTAAGTCAAATAAACCCTTTCCTTCCCAGTTTGCTCTGGTCATGGTGTTTTCTTTCAATAGTAACCCTAAGAAAGCTAACGGTGTTTAAGATTTCTTTGTTTTTCAGCCATTTGAATTTCCAGTTTTGAGACTCTGTTTAAATCTGTACACAATTTTTAATTAGGTAATTTGTTTCTTTATACCTAGTTTTTGAGTTCTTTATATACTTTGGGTATTAATTTTCTATCAGATGTGAAGTTAATAAAAAATCTTTTTCCATTCTGTAGGCTGACACTTTGACAAAATAATTACACACTGACAAATGTTGATGTCCTTTGCCATGTAGAAACTTCCTGGTTTTATGAGGTCCCGTTTATTTATTAATTGTTGATCTTAGTGCCTGTGCTAATAGTGATCTGCTCAGAAAGCCTTTTCTCTTGCCAATGTTCAAGGCTATTTCCTACTTTCTCTTCTGTCAGGTTCAGTGTATCTGATTTTATGTTGAGGTCTTTGATTCATTTGGAGTTGAGTTTTGTGCAGGGCAAGAAGTATGGATCTACTTGAATTCTACATGCAGCTATCTGGTTTGATCAGCACCATTTGTTGAAGATGCTTTCTTTTTTTCAGAGTGTATTTCTGGATGCTTTATCAAAAGTCAGATGTCCATAGGTGTGTAGACTCATGTCCATCTCATGAATTCAGTTCCATTGATCAGTGTGTCTGTTTTTGTGCCAGCACCATGCTGTTTTTATAACTATAACTCTGTAACACAACTTGAAATCAGGGATTGTGATAGCTCCAGCATTATTATTCAAGATTATTTTAGCTATCTTGGGTTTTTGTGTTTCCATATGAAGGGAATGTTGTCCTTTCAATCTGAGAAGAATTGTGATGGGGTTTTAATGAGGATTGCATTGAATTTGTAGATTGCTTTCAGTAGGATGGCCATTTTTACTATGTTAATCCTACCAATTCATGAGTATTGGAGATCTTTCCATCTTGTGATATCTTCTTCAGTTTCTTTCTTCAGTGTCTTAAAGTTTTTATCATACCAATCTTTCACTTGCTTGCTTAGAGTTAACCCAAGATAATTTATATTCTTTGAGCCTACTGTGAAAGGTGTTCTGTCCCTAATTTCTTTCTCAGTCCATTTGTCATTTGAATATAGGGCTACTGATTCTCATGAGTTAAGCACCTTTAGCAAAGTGTCTGGATACAAGATTATCAGCTGTAGAAGTTCCCTGGTAGAATACTTAGGGTCACTTATGTGTACTATCATCATGTATGATATCGTATATATCATGCGAATATAATACTTTGACTTCTTCCCTTCCAGTTTGTATCCCCTTGATCTCCTTCAGGTGTCATATTGCTCTAGCGAAGATTTCAAATGCTATAGTGAGTAGGTATGAAGAAAGTGGACAGCCTTGTCTTGTTCCTGATTTTACTGGAATTGCTTTGAATCTCATTCCTGGCTCTGTAGCAGTCCTCCTCCTCCTCCTCCTCCTCCTCCTCCTCCTCTTCTTCCTCCTTCTCTCTCTCTCTCTCTCTCTCTCTCTCTCTCTCTCTCTCTCTCTGGTTTTTCGAGACAGGGTTTCTGATGTTTTATGTTTAAATGAACACACACAGAGTTTTATGGGATTGTCTTTTTTTTTTCAGTGTGTTTCCCCTTGACTTTGATAAATTACTAGCTTTTCAAGTCCGTACATAGTAGCTCTTGACTGAGGTTTATAGTAGTATATACTACTTAACATTTATTTAACCATTTCTACCTATACTAATGATCTTACGTTTCTTTGGGCTGGAGTGGTCCAGTGAACTTTTTGGTTTCTTTGTTTCCAGGCTCTTCTACAAGATAGACTGTTTGCTAGCAGTAGAATTGTTAAACTATGGTGTGTTTTTTTTAATTTCATTATAAAAAGAATGGTATCAATTTCTTAAATACTTGCAGTAGCATTGCTAGTACTTGTTTTGTCCATTTTCCTGTATCCAGTTTCAGGCACATTTCTAGGTTTAGGAAACAATTCATTAAAACCACAGAAGTAGACCTAGCATTATAGCTTGACCTATAATCCAAACACTTGGGATGTTGAGGCAAGAAATTGTTAAACGTAAGAGCAGAGTGAGACCCTATCTCTAAATAAATAAGGAAAGCAATGATAGAGAAAACATAAGAAATGTTCTTCATAATCTTGAACTAGGAAATGCTCTTAAGCAAGATCCAGACTCATAAGCCACAAAGAAAATGATTAATAGTTTTAATAAACAAATGGTGATGTCTGCTGTATGCAGTGACACGTGCAGCCAGTCCTAACTCATCAGGAGGCTGACATAGGAGACTGTGAGCTTGAGGCAACCATATGAGACACAGGTAGAAGCTATATCAAAGAAGGAATTCTGCATATGTGAGTATGGATGTGCATTTGCCACAGCTTATGTAGAGATCAGAGAAAACTGGAGTCAGTTCCTTCCATCGTGAGTTCCTGGAGAGGAACTCAAATTCACGTTGCCAGGCTTGGGCAGCAGACACTTTCACCCTCTGAGCTGTCTCCCAGCCCTCATTCAGCACTTTGTCCCCATCTCTGTCTCTACCCCCTTTTTCAGACATACAGCACGTAGAGTTAGGATTCAACTTAAAATGTCTTCCACTCAAGCATTGCTGTATGCAGCGGAATACAGCCGTGAGAAGGACAAGAGAGATTGTCTCAGTGCCAAGAGACAGATGTGCACAAGCATGCATTCCTCTGTCAGAGAGTGCTAAAACAGTAAACCAGACGGAAAGGGATAGGGAAGGAAGTGGTTTTGAAGTAGGTTGTGAAGAATCTTTCTGATGGAGTTGAACAGAAATAGGAGTGAGGTGAAAGAGCTGAGCGTGGTCCCTTCTAAGAGAAGAGATCTTGCCAGGGAGGAGCCTTCGAGTCTTTCCCTGGGCCCTGCCCCTTAGGACTTCTGACCCCGTCAGCCTCCAGCTAGACTCTCAGGATGAATGGGCACACAAATTATTCACATTTAGCCACCATGTGGAATCCAGTCCCTTGATCTCCATGTCATGATTACATTACCCTCATGTTGGTGCATTTTAATCACTAATTCGTCCCCTAGTAAGGGAGAAATTCCTACTGTGTAGCTGTGGGGATGCCCAAATACCCAATACTGGGCAGATGTGACAGGCAGCAGACTATTAATTGCATTACTCAAAGCCTGGAGTGAAAAAAAGACATTATACATCCACCCCACAGGCCCAATGGTAGCTCTACTGAGAAGCGGTGGACAGTGTAAAATGGGGCTGATAGTTTCAATAGGATCAGGTGCCATGCAGTTACCACAGGAGAATATGTTTGGTTATTAGAGTAATTTCAAGGGTCGACAGGGAACTGAATGCTGATCCTCGGGGATAGTAGGAGCTCTGCCTGTTACCTTTGATTGGAAAAGATTATTTGTATGAGATCCATATCCATGGGTACAGGCTGGGAGAGCTGTCAGCTAGTGCAGTAGAGGCCCTCCTAATTATATTAGGTGTTGAGCTTTCAAATGTCATTTAAGCCAGTTGTGTTCAACCTGTGGGTCACAATTCTTTCACAGGGGTCACATATCAGATACATCTCATTACAACTCATAAAAGTAATAAAGTTGCTGCCGGTGGTGACACTGGCCTCTAGTCCCAGTACTTGGGAGGCAGAGGCAGACAGATCTCACAGTTCGAAGCCAGCCTGGTATAGAGTGAGTTCCAGGACAGCCAAGGCTACTTAGAGACCCTGTCTCAAAAATAAATAAATAAAATAAAACAAAACAAAATAAAAACAAATAATAGCAAACAAACAAAAAAAAAAGTGAGCTCCATGTTCAGTAAAAGACCCTATCTTGATGGAGTAAAATAGAACAATAGAAGAAGACACCCCATGGCCGCCATGCCCTCTGCACAGGTGTGCATAGTTACACACAGAGAAAATGGCTGTAAGGAGCTAAGTGTGTGGAGCATGCCTGTAATCTCCGCACTCACAGGCTTAGTCAAACGGATATTGAGTTTGAAGTCAGGCAGGTTACCTTGTGAGACCTACAAAGAAAAAAACAAAAAGCAAAAAAATCTCAGAATTGTAATTTGCTTACATGTTCATTTATTTTAAACATGCAGAAGTAATACCAGCTTCACAGAAGTGTAAGAAATTTTAAAAGTTCACATGAAAACAAACCCATGTGATTCCTGTTTTTAAAATGCTTGCAAGTTTTCAGTTTCTATAAGAATTTATTTCTAAATAGCTACATACTTAACAGGACTTTCTGAAAGAATTAGGAAAATAAGCTTGCAGTCTGAATACAAAAAGCCTGAAGATTTAGAGGACTTTATGTTAATACAAACACCATGGCTCATCTACAAGAACCACAAGAGACTGACAAGAGTGTGTCAAAATCGCCTAGAGGCTTCTTAAAACACTGATTCCTGGGGACTATAGTCCTGTGCCCTCTGATGTCTGGTATCTAAAAACATAGTTCATGCATGCATTGACTAGCTCTAAGATTGTTTACAGTCAGCAGACTAATTTTGGAACATGTTACAATTAGAAAATCTGTTCATTTTTTTTAAATTTAAGAAACAAATGAGGCAAAATTATTCACACTGAAATGACTTGATTTTATCTTTTTGTTTGTTTGTTTTTGTTTTTCAAGATAGGGCTTCTTTGTGTAGTGCTGGCTGTCCTGGAACCAGCCACGTAAACCATGCTAGCTCAAACTCACAGAGATCTGCCTACCTCTGCTTCCAGAGTGCTGTGATTAGAGGCGTACGCCACCACCACCCGGCTTTGATCTTTATGGGTTTGATTAAAACAGCAGCAGTAAAGAAATACAAGAAATTTTCTATTTATATAATAGTCATTTTAGTCCTCTGATATAAAGGTTTTCTCTTGTAAATTATGAGAACAAAAAGGAAATTGAAAAGGGAGAATTTTTCTCCTTTATTACCACTGACCTTACACTTAGATGTTTATATTTTCCTGTTCCTTCCTAGTATCCATCTATAAAAATACATACATATAATCAATGATGAACATAAAGTATTTGTTTTCTTTTTTGCTTAACAAAGTCATGAGATTTCCCCATTGTGATATGGTAGATTTTTTTATCATATGACAACAAAGATTGATAAGCACTATTTGTGGTACCTAGATAAGTGAACCAGTCTGTTCGTGGGTGATGCTGAAAGTCCTCCCAGCACGTCAGCAGTCTGGTGCGGCTGCTGCCCTAGTCACAGTGAATGGTAGATGACGGTAGAGTGTGAGGGAAATCCTTCCTAGAAGACAGGAAGTGGCAGAGATCTTAGGAGGTGGGCTCTGGCTTTTATAAAACTAACTCAGAGATCCTGTGAAAACATCATGATCTATTTCCCAGGACAACGTCCCAGGAGCTTCTTCCAGTAGAGGTACTACCACTTCTTCATATCCCTACACTGGGGCTTCTAACACATGAACGATAGGGGGATACTCTCAGACCATATTTAAGCAATAGTATTAGGGATAACATTCTAAATATGATATAGCTCCTGCAGGGGCTAGGGAAATGACTATAGATAGGAAAGCATGAGAGCCTGAGTTCAGATCCTAGTGGAGTAGATCTGTGACGCTCGCTGGCTGCCCAGCCTAGTGGAATCAGTGAGCTTCAGGTTCAGGGAGAGACCATGTTTCAAAAAATAAAGGTGGGAAGCAATTGATGAAAGGCCCCTGGTGTCCGCCTCATGCCTCTGCATACATGCACATGCCTGCATACAAACAAGATACTGCCCCTGGAAAGTTTCATGGGCTAATGGTATTAATAATTATCTAGCGCCTATTTATTGAGCACCTGGAGCTAGGGATGCTAAGCGCCTTTCATTTGATAGTCACAGTAGTAATACGTGTGTCATGTGAAGAGATGAAAAAGCTACAGTTGAGTAATTTGTCCAGGATCACATAGCCAGTAAGTGACAGTCATGACTTGTACTCATATCTAGCTAGCTTCCAGAGGAAAGCATGGTCAACAGGTAGATTTACAATGTTAATCCTAAATTTCAGAGCCCCTCATTTGTCAGTGCAGGGCTTGAAATGTTCAAGGTAGAATTAGAAAGCTGTATTGTAACTAGAAACCATTTCTAGATAAGCATTTTGAGAAATTGCTGATGATTTCTTGGAGCTTATTTTGCTAACAAAATATTGTAAACAAATATTCATTTTTGTAATTGAATAATATGTGTCTCTGAAAAATGAGAAGTTCAGCCATCAGAGAAGACAGAAAGAGAATAGCTTGCTGTTGCTTGTATGTAAGCCTGGCATTCAGGGGCCAGAGGCTGGAGGACAGCCTGGCTTACGTAGTGGGTTCCAGGCAAGCCTGAGTTACAGTATGAGACCCTGTCTCAACATAACAACAAAATTTAAAATAGCATGCTTATAAATAATCACATCTAGTTTCATGTTGTATCATGATATGAGGAGAATGACCATTTCTTGGAATATTCTAGGGAATTTTAACCTTATTCTATCTGAAGTTTTTAACCTCAGCAGCACTTGGAACTGGTAGATCTTGCCCCGGGCAGTAGTGGTGCATACCTTTAATCCCAGCACTTGGGAGGCAGGAGGATCTCAGTGAGTTCGAGGTCAGCTTGGCCTACAAAGCGAGTTCCAGGACTGTTATGTAGAGAAACCCTGTCATGAAAAATTAAATAAACAAACAAACAAACAAACAAAGAACTGGTAGATCTTGAGAAGCGCTGACTTACCTTTATTTAAAAAAAAAAAAAAAAAACGGAAATGGCCGGGCAGTGGTGGCGTATGCCTTTATCCCGACACTTGGGAGGCAGAAGCAAATTGATCTCTGTGAGTTTGAGGCCAGCCTGATCTACAAGAGCAAGTTCCAGGACAAGCTCCAAAGCTATAGAGAAACCCTGTCTACAAAAAGAAAAACAGAAATTGCTCAGATACGTAACTAGGAATGATAGATATGCAACAAAAAGCTATAGAATCTGGAACATGGAAGTGAAATAATAAATGTGTATCTTTACTAAGTCTTATGTGGTTGGATAGAGAAGCTCAGCTTGGTCCAGACTAATGGTTGCATAATAGTACATTATTCGTTCTCATACCCCCCGTGTTAAAATGTATTCTAGAGATATATGTTTGTCATTACTTTTAAAAGTACAGCTTTTGACATCAGACAGTGGTAGCTCACACCTTTAATCCCTGGACTCGGGAAGCAGAGGCAGGCGGATCTCTGTGAGTTTGAGGCCAGCCTGGTCTACAGAGTGAGTTCCAGGACAGGCTTCAGAGCAACAGAGACACCCTGTCAGAAGTCCAGCTTTTGCTTCATTTCACTAGAACAGATTGCCAAGAGTAGGAGTAATTCTGTTGAGTCAAAAGGCGTGAATAGCCTCAATAAATTATTGTGATGGATATAACTAATTTACAGTTTTAAATAGAACCAAATAGGATATTTGGAAGAATTTTGCTAGGTTTGAGAAAAAACTTAGAATTTTTATTACACTAATATTATTTTAAAATTGGCAATAAATTATTAAAACATTGTTTCTATTGTGTTTACAACATTCTTTCATAACTGAATTTATCTTTAATAGATTGATGAACTCCCAGAGGGAGCTGTGAAGCCTCCAGCCAACAAGTATCCCATCTTCTTTTTTGGTACCCATGAAACGTAAGTTAACAAAATAGCCTAAGTTTCAACAGCTCTGATCTGACTCCACTAGATTACATATTAATATGTGATCTATACTGTTTAATGTTAGTTATTATGTCCTCTTATAAAATAACAGACAACACATTTTATTACTGTAAGGTGCATTAGTTATTTTTGCATGTTGTAACAAAACACAACAGAAGCAAGTTTGGGAAGAAAATCAGGGGATTTCAGTTCCTCACATCAGGGAAGGCATGGTGGAGTCTGTGCAGGAAGAATATGTGGTTATAGGTTTTTACATGTGGACTAGGACTAGGACATGCAGAAAAGGCAAGCCGGGGCAGGCATGGCCACAGCATAAAAGGTACGTTTCTAATGACCTATCATTCATGCCTCACCCCATAAGACTCCACAACTTCCCAAATTAACATCACTGTCTGGGTACTAAATGTTTGAACCTAAGAGCAGGGGAGAGAGGGCATTTCCAATCCAAACCATAAAGTAAGTTTTTGTTCATAGAAGTCTTGATTACTGAAAGCACATCTTTGCTTTAAATGCCATTTCTGTTTCTATTTTAAGTGTTGGTTATCAAACCAAGTCTCCTTTCAGGACACTTGTGAAGTCCTAGAGCAATTGACTTACTGCTGGGACTCTGTACATGTCCCGTTTAGAGAAGCATCTTCCACTCGTTTTTATAGGACAAAGTTATATTCTCTTAACTCTTTCAGCTTTAGACCTAAAACAAACATACTGCCTTTTAAAGATTTTCTAATTACATTTGTTAATATATGGATTCTAGTAATATATACGTTTATTTCCTTTTTCACAGTAATCCAGAAGTGGGCACAGGTGAGGGTGGATAGACAGGTTTGCGCTAAATGAGTTCTAAGAGTTGCACCCTCTCTCAGATCCTACCGTTCCTTGGTATTACCCTTGTGTGCCTGTTCGTGAGAGCCTCTCTATATAGACCACATTGGCCTTGAGCTCACTGAGATCCCTCTGCTTCTCCTCCTAAGTGCGGAGGTTAAAGTCATTTGCACACCTAGCTCATTGGCTTTATTTAAATACTAACGTTTCCGTTGTGCATGTGCATCTTCTAGGGAGAGGGAAAGAGAGAAGAGTGAAAAACAGGATGACTTGTAAGAAAATGGCAAGAAAGGTCCCTCAGTCACTTCTGCTTGCACTCATTCCAGTGTCAAGAATTTGGTCATGGAACCGCACACAGCCGTAGGGAAGCTGGGAAGTGGTTTCCAGTTTAGCAGTTCTAAACTATGGGAGGAGTAATACTGTTAATGAAAGATAGAAGAAGAAGAAGGTTTGGGGGACAATTTGCAGTCTTGCCACACTCTGTCATTTACTTTCATTTAAATGTTAGCAGAGTTTGAAAGGAATCTTAGCTTGCTGTTTCTCCCATTCTAACTTCACCTCATTCTGGTCTTGAAAGCACCAGGGTAAAGTCCTGAAGACAGAAATTTATTTTCTTGTGTGAGAGATAATGTGTATCTTTCAGGAAATAATCTTTTAGGGGTTTTTCATATTGTTTTGCGTTTAGTTTATTTTGGCTTAATTTTATTGTTGTTGTTGTTGTTCTGTGTGTGTGTATGCGTGTGTTGCTGGACTAGTTACAAGTTCTCAAGGAGGCAAGAAGCTAAACCCAAGTCTTATTTTCATCTGACAAACACTGTATATACCTTTTCTTAGGTTTCTAGAAAGCTTAGAAGTAAATGTTTTACCTATAAATAGAATATGCTTTGTGATACATATTTTATTTACCTCACTCCTGACCTTATTTTATATGCATACCATTGTTCTGATTTCCTTAGAATGACCTGTTCCAAATTATCTGGCTGCATTTTTGGGGACAAGGCAAAAGTTAACTTAGAAAAATCTCACTTGTACTTTATGCACCATTTACTAAAATTATGTGTTTACTTTTATTCCCTTGGTAAGTATTTGTTTTTTAAAGGTATTCTGTAAATCAATGGAAGTGGAAAGGTGCCCTTAAAGACCTGCCAACTGGCACACAAACTTTAATCAGCTTAACCCACAGTTGTTTCCTATGCATAGATCAATGATTGCAAAAGTCAAAGGCCAGAGTAATAATTCCTTTTAAGTTTCCTTGAAAGTGAAGTAGACATATAATGTTCACTTTTTCTCATGTTCATGTTGTTCATCAAATAAAACTTTAACCTACCCATCCCTCAAAAGTTTTATTTTTGGTTGTGTATTTGAGCATTTCCTTTCCCCTCCTCCAACTCTTCCTGGATCCATCCACACCTCCTTCCCTACTCATTCAACTTTGTGTCTTTTCTTTTTAAACCACAGGACCAATTTGTGCTGCCCAAATATTCTTGGATGTGTGGTATCTTAGTTTAGATTCCTATTAATGTGAAGAGACACCATGACCACGGCAACTCTTCTAAGGAAGAACATTTAATTGTGATGGCTTACATTTTCAGAGGTGCCTACTGAAGGTTCTGTCCCACACAGTCCAGCAGCAATTCAGTCCCAAATAAACACACAGAAGCTTATATTCATTATAAACTGTTTGGCCTATTGCTTAGGCTTATTACTAACTAGCTCTTACAACTTAAATTCACCCATAATTCTTGTCTATGTTTAGCCATGTGGATTGGTACCTTTTCTTAGTGAGGCATTCTCATCTTGCATCCTCTGTTTCTGGATTATGACTGCATCTCTTCCTAGAATTCTCCTCGTCTGGTTGCCCTGCCTATGCTTCCTGCCTGTCTACTGGCCAGTCAGCGTTTTATTAAGCCAATATGAGTGACAAATCTTTACAGTGTACAAGAGCATTATCCCACAGCACAGATGTTTAGTCCATTATCATGGTGTGACATGGTGGCATGCAGGCAGACATAGTGCTGGAGAAGTAGCCAAGTGTCCTGCATCTTGCCTTGAAGGCAACAGGAAGTAGTTTGAAACATGGGTGTGGCTTGTACATGTATGAGACCTCAAACCCCGCCTCCATAGTAACACACTTCCTCCAACAAAGCCACATGTCCTAATAGAGCCACTTCCTTTGGGGGGCATTTCCTTTAAAACAACCACATGTGATCTTCCTGGAGTATGGCTAACTAACAGGTCTACACTCCTCTCCCTGATAGGCAGGGTCTCACAGAGCCCAGAATGGGCTCAGATTCCTGCCTCCACCTCCCATGTGCATTGTAAGTGTGCCAACACACTTAGTATACATAGATTTGTTAGTTGATTTTTTAATCATCTGGAGAGATCATTGCTATACCCAGTCAGAAAATGGAATTTATAAATTACTGCTAGCATGTTGACTGAAAGGTTTCAGTATCATCTTTTTCTGATTTCTAAATTCCTATCTCTAGCTCATAGTTTTCTTTAATCCCCAGAAAATATTTTCTAGCTCCCTACTTGATATCTTCTTTTGAATGTTTTAACTGGGACTTCAAGTTTTACAACTAACAATATGCTTCATCCCAAATTTTTTTCTGCAAGAGAAAAATAACATTTCAGAAACTAACAACTCTAGCTTTCTTATTTATCATCCTGAGCCCTTAAAGGTAGCCTCAAATCCAGTTTCTCCACCAAGGTTTCTTTCCTGAGAATAAAATCTGAATTTGATTGTTTCTTCACCAACTACACCCTGGCCCAAGTTGCCATCATTTTTTATTTCAGTAGCCTTCTGTTAGTTCTTGCTTACATCCTAGTACCTAACCTTCACTTGATTTTCAGCATGACAGCCAAATGGTGCTATGAACAAAACTCAGAACCTTGCATGGCTTCCCATACTACTCAATACCTTTGCAGTGAGCTCCAAGGCCCTAACAGGTCGCTAGCCTGTTACTTCTCTAACCATGTCCACACTGGTTACTGTTACTCATTTCACTCTAGCTGCCCTGGCCTCTTCTGTGTTTCTCAGACACACAATTTTTTCCCAGGTAACAGCACAGAGGGTGCCTTCACCTCCTTTACTTAGAAGTTCCCTTTCTGGTCATGCCTTCTCCAGTCTTTATAGCTGGAATTGTAGAAGTCATCCCTAATGTATCCATCTGAGATGGGCTAGTTTTAATTGTCAACAGCCCAACCTAGACTCACCAGGGAAAGAGTTTCAGTGAGAAATTAGCTAGGTGAATAATTTGTCTGTGAGGGGTTTTCTTAATTGGTTATTTGAACTAGAAAGACCCACCCACTGTGAGAGCGCCATTCCCTAGGATGGATTCTGACTGTATGAGTGGAATGAGTTGAGCTTCAGTGTGCATGCGTTAACTCATTGCTTTCTGCTCTTGACTGTGGATGTGATGTGTCTAGCTGCGTCAGACCCTTGACTTCCCGACAGTGGTGGATGTTAACCTCAACTATATGCCAGATCAGCCCTTCCTTCCTTAAGTTGCTCTGTCAGGGTGTTTTATCACAGAAACAGGAAAAGAAACTAAGACACCATCCTTCTTTGTATACAAGAAATATGTGTTTAGTTTGCCATTTTAATTGGTCTACTATCAGCACCTGTGCTTCCTGAAGGCAGCAATTGCTGTGCCTTATTCCCATACCATTGCAACAATGCCTGACACATTATAGGAGTTTAACTGGTATTTGTCATATTAATAGCTACGTAAACTTTAATTTGAAATGTCTCAAGGATGTCAGCCAAAGTGAGCCTTAGTAGTTTCACTCACTGAATTAAGATCACAAGTCACAATATTAAAGGTTCTGTTCAGTGTGCCCTAGTCTGTTAGTTACAGAATTTAACTACTTTTTCTTGAATATAACTAGTTTAGTTAGGAAAGCTTTAAATTAGATATGATTTTGTTTACTTTGCTACTTCTGGGTTGTTCTCCCCCCAAGCAATTTACAGAAATAATTTTTGGCTAGGCTAACTATTCTAAAGTAGTATACAGAATTAAATAATTTTTATTCCAGTTTTTAAATTCCTAATATAAATCTCACAAACCCTTACCTACAGTAAGATTAACATAAATACTAGTTTAAAATGATGATTGACACAATCAAAGTAAATAGCTCTAATTCTATCTTGTGTAACTAGAAATCAATTTTAAACGAAGTATATTGGTAATATTAATATAAAGTCAAAATTGGACAGTCCACAGTTGCTGACTTTACATACACAGATATCCATTTTATTGCCTTGAAATATGTTTCTAAAGCATCTTGTGATATGTGTTTAACCCAGAGGGTTTATATATACTTAACTTTATTGTAATGTGCTCTGACATCATATTTGATCTTGATATTTACAGTACCTTGTATTTGAAGGTCAGCGTGTCAGTTCTATTTCTGATCTATCTCTGCAGTGCATTTCTAGGTCCTAAAGACCTTTTCCCATATAAGGAATACAAAGACAAGTTTGGAAAGTCAAACAAACGGAAAGGATTTAATGAAGGATTATGGGAAATTGAAAATAACCCAGGAGTGAAATTTACTGGGTACCAGGTAATAGTTTGCATCACAGTCTCTTGTTGTACTCTTATTCTTGCTTTTAACTCTTATGCCTCTTTGTAAAATGTCCTTCTTGTTAGTACTTACCTTCCATTCGTTTGAAGTCAGAGTTCTTCTTTGGCTATAGCAGCAGTTTTTTTTTTTTGATTAAGTACCAAGTCTTGCCCAGAGAGTCTGAGTTAAGTGGCCATTGAAAAATTGACTCTGACAGTCATTTGGGTCATTAATTGAATCAGGATTACCCATGCTGCTGAGATTAGCTTCAAATTCTTGACCACAAGCAACCCTCCTACCTCAGCCTCAGCTGGAACTAGAGATGTGTGCCACTATGCCTGGCTGTCATAAAATAGTTCTTTATTTTAAAATGTTAGAAGTAGGCCAAAGTCTTTGAAATTTAAGCAGAGTGATTGTTTCCACAGTTTGTGTTCTTTTTTTTTTCCAAAATGTAATTGGCTGATTTTTTTTTTCCCCTTAGACAATTCAGCAGCAGAGCTCTTCAGAAACTGAGGGAGAAGGTGGAAATACCGCAGATGCAAGCAGCGAGGAGGAAGGCGATAGAGTAGAAGATGGAAAAGGCAAAAGGAAGAATGAGAAAGGAGGCTCAAAACGGAAAAAGTCCTACACTTCAAAGGTCACTGACAACCTCCCTCCCACTATTCATGTCTCATGCATGTTCACTAAAGGCTTTCATCTGGGTAGGAGGTATAGTTCCTTGGCAAAGTGCTAACCTAGAACATGTGATTCAGCCACATCCCCTCCGCCACCCCCACATACACACTAAAAACTCTAGAGGCAGAAAGGCAGAAGCCCTGAGGTACTCGGGGAGGCACAGCTGATTGCCCTGAATGTACTGCATGCTTAGTTGAAGGAGGAAGGTTAAACATAATACTGTAGGGTGCATCCGTACCAGACATTGAGTTAAACTGGGTATGCAGGACTGAGGATTCCGACTCCATCGAAAGGGAGAGGGGGCACAATAAACAAGTAAATAATAAACAAATGTAAATTATTAAAAGAGGAAGAAAACAGAAAGCACAGGTACCCTTAGATCTGGAGCACAGAGACACAGGTGAATGCTCAACAGTGCAAACTTGCAAGCGGTGTCGGTGAATGGGTCCAGGTTCTGTTCCAGATGTAGCAGCAGTGACGCGATGGCAGATTTACAAAGGGAAGGAGTAGGTTTGCTATACGGTACTTCAGATACGAAGTCAAAAATACCCTGAAATTTGTGAAAACTTTTGAAAGTAAGCTGAAAGTAAGAGAAATGGATCCTTGAGGAGCTAAGATTAGTTCAAGATTCAGTAGAGTTTGTCACATGATTGAACTCTTGAAATTATTTCTATTTCGATTCTTGTATTTATTCCCTCTATATGATTCGGAACCCCTGAGAAAACAAGTACCAAGAGCTTCTCATACAATTAGGATTTGACTTTGGCAGTTGTTAAAATCTACCTACTAACATATAGCTAAAATGATACCCATTCATTGTTATATCCTATGTTGTGTGATTCACTATGTATCTTAGTGACTACTACAAGGGCTGGAGAGATGGTTCAGTAGGTAAAATGCTTACTGCACAAGAATGAGGACCAAGTCTAGATAACCTAGCACCCACCTGAAATCGGGGCCCATGTGGCTGTAACCCCCGAGCTGGCAGGGTAGGTGAGACAGGATGATCCCTGGAAGGGGCTTGCTGGTCACCCAGTCTAGCCCAATGAGGGAGTCCAGTAAGAGACCCTACCTAAAAATAGAAGGTAGATTCAGGCCCTTTTGAGACCGTTGTGTTCTATATATAGGCAGCACTAAATGTATGCAATGAGTATTAAATTTTTTTTTTAAAAAAAAAGCACAAGCACATGTAGTTAGGAGGGGAAAATAGTGGGGAGGGGGTAGGAGAAATTGGACACATGCACACACACACACACACACACAAGCAAACAAATGATTACTTTTGGTGAGGATAAAGTTGGTTAGTTTTAAGTTGAATTTCTTTTAGCATTTGTGTTTTCCTTAAACATTCATTTGAATTTCTACTTAATTGATTACCTGCTGAGCTTGTATGGAATGTGTTTGCAACCTTAAATTATGTAAAAGCTACATAAGGCTTCAAAGACTTAACAATGGACATGTTGCCTTTAAATGTCACTATTTCATTGCATGTTTCCACAATCAACAGTACCAAGACTCATAGTTAGGGTAGAGTTAGCACTTTACAGCAGTAAAGGTGAAGCCTGAAATTTACCATTTAAGGGATTGTTTAATTTTAATTAATTAGAATTAACTTTTTATTTAATTGAAATTTTCATGATCACTTAAGAACTATGTTTATTTTTTCACTGTTGCTGGCTTTCCACAATGCTAGGAATTAAAACTCCTTGTACATGCTAGGCTAATACTCTACCACCTGAGCTACTTAGTACCCAGCCCAGAATTCTAACTTTTTTATATACATTTGTGTGTTGAAGTGGAGGTAAGATGTTTGGATTTTTTGTTTGCTTGTTTTTTGTTAGTTAGTTTGTTTTCTTTGTAGAGGGTCTGTCTCTGTGATCCAGCCTAGCCTGAAACTGAATACATATCGCAGACAAGCCTTGAACTCATGGTGGTCTTTCTGCTCCAAGCTCTGAAATGATGTGATTCCAGGTAGCTAGAAGCCCGGTCAGACTGTACCTTTTTCCTGTTAATAACACAGTGCATCTCAACTGTCACATAGATCAGAATCCTATGAATTGCTGTTGACATGCCTTAAGGTCCCAGAACTGCTGTTCCAGAACTTTGCGGAAAGGCTGGGAATCTAGTTGATAGGTCGGCTGACACAGAAGCGACACTGGGAGAACCACTTCCTGCTGTAGCCCTGTTACTCTCTCTGGAGTCCCAGTGTTTTTTTTTTTTTTTTTGAATACATGAATTTCTCTTAAAATTGAATAGTCTACTTTGTTCTTGAAAACTAGTAGTCTGTAAACCTTCTGTAACATCCAGTTATGTAAAAGGATTGTCTCATATCTCCTCTATCTACAGGATTGCATTTACCTGTGAGGGGAAAAAAACTCAATAATCAAAATAAAAAACCAAAGTACAGCAGGTCTGAGGAAAGTGACTTATCTTTTAACAAGTGTATAGCTGGTTCATGTTAACCAATAACTAGCAGAAACTAGAAAACTGTAAATTACAAGTATTTTATGCAAATAATTTATGGTTAAGGCTTATCAGATCCTTAAAACAAATTAGTAAAAATGCTAAAAGAGCAAGAATTTTAGTTAGCAGAACAACAGTTAAACATAAAACTAATTCAAGTCCACACTGATAAAACAGATGATAAACACTAATTTAAAAGAAACTTACAGGACTTATGATCTGAAGAGCTTTACAGAGTTAGTTTTGCAGCCAGATTTTCTGCGAAGATACTATTGTCACTCATTAGGAGATGTCTAAAAATGCCCTGGCTCTCGTTGGTGTGAGACTTGGTGTTTGTATCATGCTAAGTGCTGAGAAGCATAAACTCAGGGTTACTTACAAACAACCTGCACAGACATTTATATATATTATGATGTTCTACGTTCGGCTAAGAGTGGAGGTCAGCACTGTTACTTGAGGATACCTCAATCTAAAAAGGTAAAAACGATAGCATTTTAAACTAACAGTTTGGCTATGGTTGGTAGTTTTAATCAAGTAAAATAGAAGCAATCTATTTATGTGTTCTGTAACTAGAAGAACTTTCTCTTTGTATTTTAGGTTTATTTCATGTGTGTGCTGCCTGCATGTTTGTATGTACAACACGTGTGTGTATTGCATGCAGACCAGAATGGGAAATTGGATCCCCTGAAACTGGAATTATGAGTGGTTGTTAGCCACTATATCAGTGCTGGGAAGTGAACCCAGGTCCTCTGCAAGTAAGCTCTTTTAACCACAGCCATCTCTCCAGCCAATCTTTGCATTTAAAAAAACATATATGTAAGGGACTGGAGAGATGCTCAGAGGTTGAAAGCGCTTGTTCTTGTAGAGAACCAGAGTTCAGTTCTCATCGCTCACATTGGGTTGCTCACAAGCACAACTGCCCCTGTACCACACACATACAAAATAATTTTTAAAATCTGATTGTATGAGAAGATTCCAATTTGCTAATTCATTTCTGGAAAGCCAAAAAATTATTGGGTTAGTCAATTTACCTTAGTTTTTGTTTTTAAAGTATTTGGAGATTGATCTAAAAGTATTTCTCCTCACCTTCCTTTTTTCCTCTAGAGAAATGGCCTCATGTAGCCCAGGTTGGTGTCAAACTCATATGTAACCCAATCATGTTGTTGAACTTTTGAGCCTCCTCCTCTATCTTCTGAGGGCTGAGATGACAGATATCCATCCTCATGCCCAGTATATATAGTGCTGGGGATCAAACCCAGGGTTTCCTGCATGCTAGTCAAGCACTACTAACCGAGCTACAAGCCCAACCATTAAAACTTCTTAAGAGAAATACAGATTTAATAGATAGAAGGGCAAGCTGGTCAAGTTCAGAACATGTTAAAGGGACTGCATTTGGACATACAGCTTAGCTTCATTCACACAAGCCCATTAGTCATTGTTGATTGTTTATATGCTTGTAATTAAACTTGCTTTTTACTTAAAAAAAAAAAAAAACTGCTTAAGAGGAATCATCATGGTCACTCAGTTGGTAACAGCAGTTGCCACCAAGCCTGATGACCAGCTCAGGAACCACATGATGGAAGGAGAGAACTAGTTCCTAAGGATATTCTCTGACCTCCACACATGCTGTGGCAGGTGCATACACCCATACAAATACATCCTCATACACAATAAATACATATAATTCTAAAACTTCCAAAAAAGTCCTTTAAAGGGAAATGTTAAAAATGTAACATCTCACCATCATATATAAAAAGTACAGTTGAAGCCATATTTTTCTAGCTTTAGTACTATTCTGCCAGGCAACTTCTGCTGCAAACTATAATTTGATTTCAAAGGGAAGATGACAAAGAAAACGCCCTGGCTCGCCAGTGTTCCCTTGGTTATTAAGTAATTACCCATAGTTTAAAGATTAGACTGTCAGTGTCATGCTGTGGTGGGAAGGCTTTGTCAGAGTCTTTCTGAGTCTGTCCCTGGTCAAACAGCACAAGGTCTTCTGCCTTCAATGCCATGTGCTGTCTCGGGAAGTTCACCCCGACTCTCGGGACCTTGGTTTCTATTGCTATAAGGTGACTTTCAGTTCTGACATCTACTAAGGTGGTAGGTCCTCACCCAGTTGTGTTTAGTCATGCTGTGGGTGTCTGTAGAGTCCAAGTTTTAATATCATATTTCTTGCGATAATAAGGTGGTTGTCTAGCCCGTATCTGCTTCCTTTCCAGCTAGTTACTCTAGGCCCAGAGAAGTAAAACGACTTGTCCAGCAGCACCTAGTCCAGCCTTGGCACACTGAATGTGTTGTGTATGTCCTCCATCGAGTCAGGCGATATGCAAACCAGCTACTAATGCACCTCTTTACTTATGTTTGTGCATTTGCTGGAGCTCTGCTTTTGACTCTGATTTTTAACTTTTAATATTTAGAAGTCTTCTAAACAGTCCCGAAAATCTCCAGGAGATGAAGATGATAAAGACTGCAAAGAAGAGGAAAACAAAAGCAGCTCTGAGGGCGGAGACGCAGGCAATGACACAAGAAACACAACTTCAGACTTGCAGAAAGCCGGTGAAGGGGTGAGGATGTGCTGATGATTTCCTTATCTCCTGCTAACCTAGAAGACATTGCCCTTTGGAGTCAGTGTCCATGGCTTAGCCTTAGTAGACATGCGGTTTGTTGTGTCCATTCACAAACCTGAATGAGCAGTCAGATGTTTAGAGTCTGAGGACAAAAGAGAGCCACGTGGAAACTGTACCTTCCTGGAAAATTGGAGCTCTGAATATTTGTTCTTTTTCAAACTACTTTAGCAACTACAAGTATTTTAAAGTAGTTTGCAAGTTACTGAAATTGAGATTTAACAGCTCTGTTTCTTTACTCACAAAGTCAGTAGCATATCCAAATTAGAATATAAGTATTCAAGCTGGATCTGAGTGCTGATATTTAAAAGACTCACAGGACTTACTTTGACTCTAGTTGACTTCTGTTGACTTTGGCATTGCAGGCAGGTCCACATTTGTGAAAGTGGTAGGAAGGGAATTTGTGCACCAGGGCCTTTCCCATAGCACTTTTCTCTGTAGACCAGTTGTCGTCACGGAATAACCTATGAAGGCTGAGCACTTGAGAGCACAGCTCTGGCCCAACAGCACTGACTCCCAGCAACTGCCCTTGATGAAATTGTGGGTGAGCCGTGGAGCCTGGGAAGGGCGCCGCTCCTCTGTTCAACTGGTTCTCTGTCCATTCTCGCCTGTCCACACCGGTCCCGCTTGCCTGTCAGCTTTCCCTCTTCATCCCACTCGCCTGCCATTACTCTCCAAGTACACTTGGTTGTTCCCTTACTCACACCACACAGGTTAGGCTTCTGCAACCTCCACCTCTTTTTCCTCCTCTCAGCTTTTGAAACAGGGTCTTGCTGTATGCCCCGTCTGACCTAGTACTCACTGTGCAGCTCAAGCTGGCCTCAAATTCATATTACTCATGCTTGAACCTCTTGAGTGCTGGGTCTATAGGGTGCACCACCAGCTTGGCCTTCTTCTCCTTCAAGTCCCCTTCTCTCGCAGCACTTAGTACCATGCGGCTCTTCTCTCCTCCCGACTCTCACCAGTCACCGTTCTCTTCTGTTCCCCTCCCTCTCCTAGAGCTCTCCTACATCCACGGGGGCGGGGGTATGCCTCTAATTCCAGCGCTTGGGGGGCAGAGGCAGGTGGATTTTCTAGTTCGAGGATAGCCAGGGCTACACAGAGAACCCGTCTCGAAAAACAAACAAGTTCCTATTTCAATTTTTATTAACATTGTTCCGTGTGGCTTGTTTATAAACATTTAATGATGGTATTTACTCACTGCTGTGCTTTTAAGTTCATTTATTTGGTTATATGTAGCAGCAAGTTTGATTTTTTTTTTTGTTTTTAATTAAAGTTCTTACTCATGGGGGGTGCTGTTACAGCTTGCCATACATAGTTCATGTATGGAGGTCCCAGGACAACTTTCAAGGATCTGTATTCTCACATGAATCCTGGGATCAAGCTCAGATCTTGGGCTTAGCAAAAGTACTTTTACTCACCAAGCCATCTTGCCAGCCCTTATTCACTTTTCAGTGCTGTGTAATGCTCAGGTTATATAACATACAATGTTGGCTGTATGCCAAATTTATATATTCAGTCTACTGCTAATGGGTTTTTGTGCTATTTCCAGCTTTGGGCGGTTCAAAATTATATTGCTATAAGCATTCTGTCTCCTAGTGTACATGCTCGAGTTTTCTTAGTTTGCACTAGAGCTGGAGGAGCTGAAGTCCAGGATTATGGCTTTCAGGTTTACCAAGTCCCTTTCTGGAGGATTGGCCAGTTTATGCTCAGACCAACAATGCCAACAGCGTATTATTTTGGTGTCATCTGATTTTGGTTTTTGACAATATAAATGGTCATTTATATACAGTATGAATTTGTAATGCAGTGTCATCAGTCATATGTCTCTCTTTATGCTTACCAACTGGCTGTGTTTCTGCTCCATGATACACATTTCCAGGGTTCTGCCTGTTTTCCCATTAGACTTTTTTTTTAACTTCTTTATAGGGCTTTGCTTATGCTGTATGATACTGTTTAATATTTGTGTCTTATCTATTAACTTTCTTTTGATTTAAAAAAATTACTTCCTTAGTTTTATTTAGTTAGCTGCTCACTTTTCTTCATGTGGTTAGAATTGTCTGTCTTTAAGAATAACCATGGTAACCATCTGCTGAAATCATGTGCCCCTAGCGTAAGGTTCTGACTAGGTTCTCTTGTGTCCTTTGGTCAGTTACCCACTCAACGCTACAGTAGCTTTCTAACACGTCATGGTATTTCATAAAGCTGATAGATAATGTTAAACTTAATTTTAAATGTGGAATAGCCGTGAGCTGGGATAGAATGTCAAATGACCTTGATGTCAGATTGTTAAGAATGATTCAGCAGATGGATTATCAAAGGAACAGTTGCTGGAGCGGTGTCCTGTACAAGGGAAAAGGCACAAGATGAGTACACGTGAGGGAGGGAGTATTAGGGCACAGATACACATAGTTGGGGACTTGGGAGGAAAGCTTATCAAAAATTCTTGCGATTGCTTCTATTTTCTAAAGAAACAAGGTCATGACCTGAGGAAATGCAGGAAAAGTGCTGAGGTTTCACAGAAGGGAAAAGGTTTAAAAAGGCCTGGAGAAGAATAGGAGGGTGAGTGGGCTTGAGAAATGAGGTGGTTGCTAAGGAAGCGGGACTCACTTGGGGCTGGTGGGCATGAACTTGAAGTAAGCAGAGGGAGTGACTGTTTGCTCCAGGCAGACTGAGCTGTGCAGGCACAGAGAACAGAGAGGTGAATTCAGCTGGAGTTCGGGTCAGGAGGTTGAGGCCAGGGAGCTGCATCGGAAAGAGGACACTATGGAATCCAAAATATGTTCATGTAGTAATTGGAGTTTTTGGTGTTCGGGTTTTGCATTTTCTTTTACGTTAGATATCCCCTGGGAAGTGTATAGCTGGCCAAGATTTTCCCACTGTTGCTTGGCTCTCCGTCTTCCTTATTCTTCCTTTACTGTAACAGGAGCTTGTGGATTTGGTATGATCCCATTTACCAGTCCTGGGATTGTCTGTCAAAGCCTTCAGAAAGTCATTGTCTGTGTCTTGAAATACTCTGCCTGTGCTTTTCTTCACTTTTTTTTTTTAGTTTAAAAAAAGTGTTGCGTACATAGATACAATGTGTTTTGATCAAACACTTGCTGTTTCCTCCCCTTCAGTTCCTCCCCTATTTCTTGGCACCACTTTCTCCGCTCAACTTCATATGCTGTTTTCTCTAACATTTTCAGATTACTAGGTCTTCCATAGAAATCTTTGATTCCATTTTGATTTTATTTCTGTACAGGGTGGGGTGCAGATTCAGTTCTATCTCTTCCAGGAATGTATCCAGTTTTCCTAGAACCACTATTGAAAAGGCACTTTCCTCCTAATACATGTTTTGACAGAAATAAAAACTGGGTGCTCTGTCTGTGTGGTTTTATTTCCAGGTCCTCTGTTCTGTAGTCGCTTGGACTTCATGTCTGTGTTTGCGGTGAGACTGCAGTTTGTGTGTCTCTGTAGTATAGTTTGAGATCGTGGGTTTTGTACCTTCAGCATTATTGTTCCTGTTTAAGATCACTGAGGCTGTGGGGTCTTTACGTTTCTGTATGTATTTTAGGATTGTCTTTTCTAATTCATTGAACAATGCCTTAGAGTTTTGATGGGAATTGTATTTGGATATGTGTATCACTTTCAGTAATGTAACCATTTTCACAGTATGGATTCTGCCCATTCATGAGCTTAGATTCCCTGCCATCTCCTGGTTTCCAGTTCTTTCTTCAGTGTCATGAAGTTTCCTTGTGAAGGACTCCTACCTCCTTGGTTAGATTTATTCCTGGGCTTTTTACTTTTCTTGGAGCTATTATAGATAAGATGGTGTTCTCTGATTCTCAGCAAACTCATGATCAGTGTGTGGCAAGTTTTCTGATTTCTGTATGTTGTTTTTGCATCCCACTACTTAATGCTTATCTGGTTTAAGGATTTTTTTTTTTTTGGTGAATTCTTGGAGATTTTTTAAGTATAGGATGGTGAGCTGCATATAGGGATCATTTCTCCCCCTCTTTCTAGCCCTTTTATCTCCTATCTTACGAATAGTAGTGTCCTAGAAGGTGCTCGCATTAGGAATTGGTCTAGTTTCCTTTTGTTGCTGTGATAAAACACTGACCAAAAGCAACTTGAAGAGGAAAGGGTTTGTTCAGCTTACATTTCAGGCCATAATCCATCATTGAGAGAGGTCAGGGCAGGAACTCAAGCAAAGCAGGAGCTTGCAGCGGGAACCGTGAAGGCATGCTGCTTGTTGTCCTGTGCACTGGCCTCTCACTGGTGTGTGGTCAGCTAGCTTCCTTTCACAGCCCAGGTCCACCTGCCTGGGGATGGCGCTGGCCACAGTGGGCTGGGCCCTGCCACATCAGTCAGCAGTCAAGACAGACAATCTGATCTGGGTAGTCTCTCGCTTGAGATCCCCTTAGATAGCCCTAGGCTGTGTCAAGGTGACAGCTGCTGCTAACTAGGACAGGACCTGAACTAGTCAAGTTTTTGTTTAGCACAATCCCTCAGACCATTTGGATCTCACACAACTTTTACTTGTTTAGAAATCCTGGTTACTACTTCCTCAAATGCTGACCTTTGTGGTATGTTTTAGTCATTCTCTAAATACTACTGACTTTTACAAGTCTTTAAACGTCAAGAAGCTATCAATCAATGGAGGACTAAAAATTATACTTTTCACTTAAATAATCAATTTTTAATCACTAGCAACAAATACTGTTTTTCTTAGGAATTAGAGTCACTATATTTTCATAAAGTGATCAATTCTAAAGTTTTTATTAGTGTATAATAACCACACAGATTCATTAGGAAGTTTTTATCCATATACACTATTATTATGTTTATCCAGGCCTGGTCCCCTCCTACCTCCACTTTCTCCCTTTCCCTTTTTAAATCTAGAATCTGCATGTGATTTTTTTAAAAGCCTTATTTGTCTAAGTCTTATTTATATCGTTTTGTTCCAGTCATTTTCCTTCAAACAGCATAGTTTCATTTTTTTGACTGACTAAAACTTGTATGTGTGTCTGTGTGTGTCAGGTTTTCTTTATCCTTTCATAGACCCTAGCATGGTTCCATGACTGGGCTATTGTGAGTAAGTGCCACAGTAAACATGGTGTACAGGTACCTCTGCTGTATGCTTTGAGTCTTTGTGTGTGAATTCAGAAGTGGTATATATGATCAGCAGTAATTCTGTCTTTTTGTTGTTGCTGTTGTTTAATTTGTATGCATGCCTGCGCATGTGTATACCAGAGGGCAGCATTGAAATTCTCCATCACTCTCAACCTTTTAAAAGAAAAAAAAAAAAAGACAATTTCTCACTGAGCCTTAAACTCACAGACTTTGCAGGCTGGCTGGCTAGTGCCCCCAGCCATCTCTGCTTCCTCCACAAGCACTGGCATTGCCACCATACACTGCTGTCCCCAGCTGCCCTGGTGCTGGGGATCCACTCAGTCCTCATGCTGAGCAGCAGGCACTTCCCTTGCGAATCCACCTCCCCAGCCTTTGTCCATAGTCTTCTGAAAACCTCCATACAGATTCCACGGCAGCTCTGCTCGTCTGTCTCCCCAGCACTGTGTCCTCACAGCATTTCTTGTTTATTTCCTTGCTGATAAATGGCCATCCCTCCCAGGGTGAGATATCTTACTGCTCAGTTCACCAAATATCCAAATCTTAACATCAATTTTTTTCACATAAAAATTATACTCCCATGAGAAAATCCTTTTGGCTTCTGCCTGCCGTATTTTGGGTATCCATTAGCTTTGCTGCCCAGTACAGCCTTTTTCAGTGTGCCTCCCATTAAAGTACCTCAAGGGGATTCTGATTGGCTCCTCTAGATGTCAGTCAGCATAGCCATGGAAGGCACGGAAGGGGATCACAAAGCATGAGCACCACATTGACTCTTTGGGTAGAGGAAGTGTCAGGCCTGGCAGATAGCCAGAGCGCTGTGTCCAGTATGGACACCACCCTGAGTTAGGGTGACTAGAAGAGGACGGTAGCTGGCGTGAGTATTTAAAGCTGTAGCCTCCGCAGCTGATCCACAAGCCCCCGTTTGACAGTGCCTTATTTAAAAATAGGTGTGCTCCTGAAGTGCTCGCACTGGGGCCGTCACCTCTCAGTGCATTGGCACTCCTCTGAAACCTCTGCTGGATCTGCTTCACAGTAGCCTTTAGTGTGGACTTCCTGTCGCATAGACATAGGATTTATTGCCTTTCACATTATATTAATAAAATATACTTTTAAAGGTTTCTTTGGTTGAATAATAATTTTTTTATTATTTGGGCATCTTTCTCCCTCTGAAAGAAGAGAGAGTCCTCCAAAGTATATGTGAGTATAATCATGTCTAGTATTTTTATTTATTAATAAATAAATCAATTACCAGGCATTGTATTTTTCAGATTCACAGGTTGTAAATATGATTTAAAAAATAAAGATCACTAGCTTCCCTGTTTGGGGCAGGGGCAGAGAAAGTTAAGAAGTCTCTCCCTGCCCTCTGCGGATGACCTTCTCTCCTTGTGAAGGTCCTGTAGTGACTTGATTGGCTTTGGGTAAGCGGGAACATGCCACATGCATGTGTGTTGCTTGAGTTATCTATGAAGTAACTCAAGCTGCTTTAGGGGAAAATATGTGGGGTCTGATTTCCCTTTTTTATCCATCCCTTGAGAACTAAAAGTTAATATTTTTAGGTTAATGAGATGGAAAACAAAAAATAGCATCTCGTTGGGGAAATATAATCTGACACAATTTAAAGTAGAATCTCAGTTTAAATGCAATTCTTGGGTCTACAAGAGGACTCAGTGGATAAAGTTACTTGCCACCAAGTCTGAGGACCTGAGTCTTGAACCCAGATCCACATGATAGGAGAGAACCTACTCCTGTCAGTTGTCATCTGACCTTCATGTGTGCACTGTAGTGAGCACACACAAACACACACACACACACACACTAAAAAAAATAAAATACAAGACTAAATTAAAATTTAATTTTTATGAAACAGGAATATTTAATTTTGCCACATCTATGCTGTATAATGTTAAAAGAGAATTAGACTTTGTTTCATCTTGTATTCTTTCTTCAGAAGCACAAAGCAGAGACTAGGCACACTGATGCTGTTAGCTTTTGTAACTTGTTATGCCATGTATACCAAGTAACTAAAGTATTTCGGTTACCTGTGTGCACCCATGTGTACCAGCAGTAGACATGTCCTTGAGGGGCACAACATGCACACTGCTGCAGAGAGTAGACAGTTTACTTTGGTTTTGTTTTGTTTGGCTTTTGTTTTTGAGACAGGGTTGTTTCTCTGTGTAGCCCTGGCTGTCCTGGAACACAGAGATCCACCTGTCTCTGCCTCCTAAGTGCGAGGATCAAAGGCAGGCACCACCACACCCCACTGACAAAAGTTTACTCTTCAGGGTTTTCTTTGTTGTTGTTGTTGTTACAACAGAATGCCAAGAAATTGCCTTTAACTTTTTGCTAGATAAAAAGCAAAGCCTCTGACGCTGTCTTGCTAAGTATTGCTGCTGCCATAATGCTGATGCTGACTCAAACCTCAGAAAAATAGTGCTGTGCCCCAGAAGTGTGGATAGCTCCCCTCGTTAGTGTCCTAGCTCATCTAAGGCTTGTTTTATTTGCTTTTTTACAGACCTAACTACCGTAATGAATGCTGCATATTGAGAGAAACCACAAGAAGGTTAAATGTTTGATTGTCTAATTCTTGGATTTGCTATGAACCAACACATAGTCTTTGTTGTCACTGACAGAACCCACCCAGTGTGTGTGCATAGTCACATTCCTCTCTGGTCTGAAGGAAAAAAAAGACACTTTGACCTTTTTTAAGGTTATTGACTTAATTTTATGTTATTCGGTTGCATGAAGTTTCCCTTAACCACTAAGAATTATCAAGATTTTTGCACAGACTTTTCCATGTCTAAGCTCCTTTTCCAAGGCAGTTTTGATCATCAGCTGCCTGCCTCTACCCCACCACCATCAAATACTCAGTTAAATAGTAATTCATATTTTTAGATGACTACTCAGCATAATACTTAAGGATGGGATTTTCTTCCTAACAGAACCCAAGAGCTAACTCCTAGATACATACTGTTTGTATATTGGAGTGGAGTTAAAGTCATCTCTCAGTCTGAAGGCCATGTGTAAACTTTAACCATACTGTACAGTTCCTGTCCTGTATTAGAAGTAGATAGTTGAAACTCACGCTTCTCAACTCATGTTGCTGTGTGCACAACCTGAGTCTGTATGTGAACCTAGTGAGTCTTTTGTGTTATACCCAAATAAAGCAAGGATTTATTTTTCCCAATGCCAATATGATTTGAGCTAATCAATCAAGGTAATGACTGACTTTACACTTGACAGCTGAAATCAGCAAGAGCACTGTGGGAAACAGACAAAACATTGACTCTTGATGCAGACTTTAACATAGACTTTTCTTTTGGAACTAGAATTAGAGTAGTTAACTTTCATCCACAAATGATTATTATGTGTACATTATTGTCGCTATTGTGATAATAGAGAGTCTTATTTATTTTTATGCCAGCTTATACTGTGAGAACACATTAGTCAGTTTGGGTTTCATCCGCTCTGTTATGCTTGTCCTTGGAACATCTTCCGTGTATGTTTGAGGTTTGTAGCTCAAAAGTTTACTGTAAAAAAAATCAAAAACAACAAAAAAATGTATTGTTTTACAGAATAAATTTATTGGAATGTATACTGGGAGTAAGGTTTGAGGTTGTAAACAACTGAGTGTTGTTTGGCTTCATACGTGTAATGTGAAGTATTGATGTAATTCCTCTATTAAAGCAAAGATTGACAGCAAATTGACATAAGAATTAAGTGTAGGTGAGGATTTTATTTTCTATCTTTTTCTTTTTAACTATTCTGGATGTTAGGTTAATTGAAAACACTGGGAGGGACAGGAGGGAACGACAGTGTGACCTGCCTGCACGTCTAAGAGCACAGCAGCTCCGTGGACCCTGGTTTATACACAGCCTTATGTGCATCCCACTTTCTTTTGGTTTCTTATTTTGTTGAAGAAGAAACGAACATGAAGACAAAATATACGAAGATCTAAAAGCCAGTGTCGTGATGATGAAGGTGATGCTGGGCTGTGGGAGTTGCCCCTTCAGGGCATACTGAGGAGGCTACTGTGCTTTTGGCTTGTTTCTCTGTTGTTCACACACAGTTCCAAATACCAAAAGTTCATTAAGAGACAGGGTGCCACATCAGGTTTTAACTTTAAAAGGTACTTTTTAATTTCAAATATTTTATGTTAAAATTAGTGAAATTCGCCAGAAGACTTCTTCATTGATCACACTAAAACATATGAAGAATATGGATAACATTTTAAAATGGAACATATAACAGATTTCTTAAATAAAAAGTTCAAAATTTGTCATGAAATGTATACATCAAATGCTTCAAATTTAATAAAGTTTGTCTTCATAAAACAACAAAAATAATTTTGTTGAAAGTATACACAGAAGAGAAATATTACCAGCCACCAGTAAAACAAGTATGCATTAAAGCTACTAATAAGGTTGATTTGTGTCATCTTAGCTATTTAGATTCACAGTGGAAGTTTGGATATCAACTTTTTAAAACAACAGCAATGTACTTTCCTTATGAAGACACTTCAAACAACTTAAGAATATTATGCTGATCTGGCGTTTATATTAAGGTTGTCAATGAGTCGTACATTTCATGTGAAGAAGTTATTTCTCCAACCTGTATTTGCTGTTTTGAGTTTCTTCATATGCATAGTGAATATGGTTAGTCACTCCTGAATAGTTTGATTCTGTGCTGTTTGTAGGCACCGGAGTTGTAACTGTCACACAGTATGTGCACTGTTAAGATCCATGGTCACATTCACAAACAGATTGTGACATATTTCTTCAGTTTCCCTTCAACCAAGAGAATATACCATACACATGCCATTATTCCCACTCACACCCACACCGCAGAGCACGAGTCTGATTCTCAAGTTATCATGGACGGGAATGAAGTACAGCATCCGTTCCATCTAACAGGACCAGAGATAACGTGAGGTATATTCATTCCACCTTCTCATCTGCCTTGGTTCTCATGAAGAACTCGGGACTGTAGGTGCAGCGGTAGGCCAAGAGCTGAGGAAGAACGCCGTATGCTATGTTTAATGCTAAAAACAGGACTTTGGCTTCTTCGGGGACTCTGTAGACATAAGCAGTTCTAGCGTGGAGAGATGCACCGATGTGGGAAAACTGCGCCTGTTCGCATCAAAACAAGAGTAGCCTGAGACCTGACTCTTGGATTAGTGATGAATTCTGGGTGACTCCCTCAGACCACGTCCCCTCAAAACCTGCCTTACAAGCAAAATACCTGTAGATAACCCACAGTCTCAATACATAGCCTTTCACCTAAAGGTCATTCTTGATATAGCTATTAAATAATGCCTCCTATTTCAAGTGTGGTTTTATCGTTCCAGGGTTTTGTTTTGTTTTTTAACCTATCTAGTGCCCAATACCAAACATTTCTAATTTGAATTCTAGGAATACTACATAGACACTCAGCTAACTCATAAATTGGGTTCCAATTAAAAATGAAGTTGAGCTTCAAAGCTAAACTGCAGTTAGTATAACGAGCTACGTACAGAGCACTGAGGATCTCCGTTCCAGTGATGAGACTGAGAGCTGAAGCAAGTTCTCAGAGCCCCATCAACATGTCGTCTTGTTTAATCATGTATTTAGTTTTGCACAACTTAATAGCACTGTGGTTGTTTGTAAGATACACTTGTTAATAGCTTGGCTGTCGATAGCAGTATGATTATAAAATGACAAAACATACACAGGCAACCTTTTTAAACCGGACAGAAATCTACTCAGAATTGTGAGTGGCCAGCATAATCCAAGTTTCAGAACAGAAAGGCAAGACCTCCCTCTGTTTTATATACACAGACTCTATCCAGAATGTGCCTGCCTGCTGAGTTTTGCTTGACTTGTTTGTTTTTAGTACTTTTCATAAGCACAGAGAAAAACTATTAGAAAAGTAATACAGGCCATAGCAGGATTAAAAAAATCAAGAAAATATTTTCTCAGAAAACTTGTGTTAAAATAAAATACAAACCCAAGTCTGCATTTTTATGTTTGGCTGAAATTCAAGGTACACATGAATAAAGACTGAAGATTTAAATGTAAGTCATAGTGAAAAGGTGGAGGGTGCTGTAAAGAACGGTTCCCTAGAGAATGGTTTTAATGTGTGTGCTACCTTAATTTCCTACACTGACTGTGCTGTGGGTTAGCAGATAAAAGTGCTACTTAGCATTCGATTTGACCTTGACAAGAAAAGGGCAAGCTTTTATAAAAAGCATGTTTGGCAATTTGTATCAATGGCAGATATTTTAATGGGCTACAATTTATAAATTACTGATATATTCTGGATACCTCTAATACGATTTTGCTACTCTGGAGATAAAAATTAAATTCCTTTGGTGTGTTGACAAGGACCAACAAGTGGATTCCCTGCATTGTGATCCACAGGCACTGAGGGGCTCTGCCCTCAGACACACCTCCCTAGGGCAGATGGCCAAAGGCCCAGCAAATGTTTGCATTACAGGGCTACACAGACAAGAGACCTTGAGTAAAGGGCACTTTGGAGGCTGCCTTGCGGAGCTGTGGTTGTGAACAGTCTGGGAACTCTAAACAAAACCTTGGTTCCTGACGCTTTTTCTCTGGGCCCTACTTTAAATAGCTGTTGATCTGAATATATAACCGTTTTCTTCTGGACTAAAGGCCAGTTTTGAACTCTGGTTTTGTCAGATTTGTGGGCTTAGTGATTCTATCCCTATAGATTATTGTGTACATCATAGAACGACCAGAAAAATGGCACCCATGGTTTTGTGCACTTGTGTGGGCAAGCCTGCCCGAAAGGTCGGTGAGTCGGTGGGCCCTTCCTGCACTACACAGTGCGGATAATACCTCATTCTCATGCACAGTGAGCTCATGGCAACCTTAGAAAGTGACTTCTGTCTTTAGATTAGACTGTACGCCCATTGGGCAGATACTGTGATGTTTTCTGTGGCACCCATCACATTGTTAGAGTTCAATAAACATTCAACAACAATGGTCTTGTGATTGTCAGCTACGAAAAGAACCTTTAAAGCATTTCTCTATACCTACAGTGGTAGGCATTCTCAGCGTTATTACCAAGGGTGAAGACTGTAAGACTCCTTACCAAAAGGTGTGTGCGTGTGGGAAAAGAGCCTGGAGGCCAGTTGTCCACAGCTCCTGGTACTGAACAAGGTGTGTTTGTGGCAGCCAGCTGGGCGGGCCCCAAACAGTAGCCTCCTCTAGTGTTAAGTGCTCAGGATTCTGATACCGGAAAAGCTGTTTGACTGAAGAGGGTTTCTGTCACAGCCATGCTGGTAAGGAGTGCCCAGCACACATGATCTGTGGATCTCAGCCTGGGGATGGCACCAGAGCCCAGTGAGGTGCTACTGAATTCTGCATTTCGGTTATAGCGGCAGTATCCAGTGATCTGGCCAACACCCAAGTCAGTTCCCTTTGACTTAATTCCAAGTTTTCTACCTTGCGTAAATAAGAGATACTGGGTTTTTGTTGTTGTTGTTGTTGTTGTTGGTTTTCATTTTTGTTTGTTTTTGTCAGATTGAATGTTTAGAATGTAAAATGAGCCAGGCAGTGGTGGCACATGCCTTTAATCCCAGCACTCAGGAGGCAGAGGCAGGTGGATCTCTGTGAGTTCAAGGCCAGCCTGGTCTACAAGAGCTAGTTCCAGGACAGGCTCCAAAGCTACAGAGAAACCCTGTCAAAAAAAGAAAAAAGAAAAAGAAGAAAGGTAAAATGAGGTAATGAAAGTCAGCAAAGACTACATTGCGATAGCTCCTATTCCTGATAGAGAAAATTGGGAAAGGGTGACCCTAATCCCTCTCCTCCATGATCACAGCCCTGGCTCCTGAATGTTAGCGGCCAAAGCCTCTAGGCAGCAGACCCGATAATATAAGTAGATGATCCAGAACCTTAGGGTTTTCTGAGTAACCACATAGGTGCTGATAATACTGACTCCAGAAACACATGGCCAGATTGGATTCTTTATCTAACACAAGCTCAGTTACAGGGCCCACCTCAGGTGCAGTGTGGTGGATACAAAACTCGACTAAATACCTGCTCATGATCTGGCACCCTGTTGACAATTGACCTTTTAATTCCTTCTCTGTCAAAGCAGAAGCAAGAAAGTGAACCCCAAGTCAAAGGTGCTTAGTAATAAAGTACCAGATATGGATGGCAGAAATGTTTGTATCTGAAGGAAAAATGCCATGAAACTTAGTTCCCGGAAAGTCAGCGCTTTTCAACTAGACTGTCCACAGATGTATCTCCCGATCCCTGTACGGCCAGGAGTGGAGGAGGCAGTGAGCTGGAGAGATGTCACCAGACTCGGTGCCCCCCTCCGATGGATGTGGGGTTACATAATTCCCACTAGGTATCTGTCCCTAAGCCTTTGCCCAGGTTGTTTTTATTTTGGGAGTGTCATTATATGTGAGACACACGATGGCTAAATTGTCAAAGAATCACAGTAAGAAGGCATTTTTCTCTAAATCCTTTCTGAGACTATACCAATAATAATTATAAATGGGAGTCGGTAGCTTTTACATGTCAGGCACTATGCCTAGCTCTTTGGCACCTGTTTAATCTTAGCAACTTCACAGACAATTGGTGATCAAGAGAAGTAAAATATACCAGTATACGACAAGGGGCTCCAATCAGCCCTTGCTGTTAATCACATTGACTGCATCAACTCGGGCTTTTGTTTTGTTTCATTTTCAATGATTCTAACAATGTGCAGTCAGCTGTTGGCATCCAAGGAGGATTGGTTCCAGGACCTTGGGACATCCCATATATGTCAAAATCCTTGGATCCTCAAGTCCCTTTATGTACATCTTTCTGCATGTCTTCCTTTAGATGACTTGCAGTACCACACAGTGTAAATGCAGTGTAAGCCGTTGTGCTGTGTCTTTTAGGGAACAAGAAAAGTCTCCTCTTTGTTCAGTACTGATAACCATCATAGCCTCAACACGGGTCTCCTAAACTGGTTAACCTGCACATAACAAAGAACTGACTGTACTCCAGCTGACGGGAAACACCGACAGGGTCTGACATCCCTCCCAAGTTATACTGCAGCTCCAGACCTATAGCAGGCACTGCACATGCAGAGAGACTGTACTTCTAAGTCTCCCAGTGGAAACTGACCTAAAATATAGCCTGATTTTTATTTTTAAATGTCTAACTGAGCTTGTACTTTCTGAAGGCAACAGATTTGGGGGGTTCCTACCAGTCTGATATCAAGGACGCAATAATCACCCAGTGTGTCTTCCAATGACCTAAGAAAATTTGAAAAAAAAAATTGTGCCTATTCTGATCTCCATGGCACCAGGTCCACAAATGGTGTATAGATCCACAGACAGGCAAAACACCCATAGACATTAAGTAAGGTAAAAAGATTCCAGGTTTTTGGCTTGAGCTGACCAATAGAAGCTGAGGCTATTGCCACTGACCAAGTAAATGGGCAATAGGAGAAATGGGGAGAACCAAGAATCCTATTTTTAGTCTGACATGCTACCTGGGCATGGTAGGAGGTTGAAACAGGAGGATTTTGAGATTAAGGCTGTTCTGGGCTACAAAGCGAGACTCTCAAACAGGAAAATAGGTTTTCTTTTGTAGACTGACGCCTGCTTTGCAAATGTGTTTAAAAAGTCAAGTGTTCCTGTTTCCATTTCAGAGGTTTCTGAAAATGCCTCCAGAAATCGGATGTGCTAGTGAGCCATCCAGGTGAAGTGATAAGTTTGGAATTAAATTTAGGAGGCAGCAGTCAGGGCTGAAGAGACTGGTCACCAGCTTCCAGCTGACATCAAAAGATGGAGAAACAAAAGCCCACACTGAGGCACCGAGGATCGGGGATTCAGAGGTGGACAAAGAGCAGAGCAGCTAAGCATCTCCAGGAGTATTTCTTCAGCAGGTTTTATCTGCTTTTCTGTGATTATTCTAAGTATGCAAGGAAGGATTTAACCCAGTGACCCTGTAAGTACTGTATTTTTTTCAACAATACGAATTCTGGGGTCTTTCTGCCCTCCTGGTTACTGTCCCCTTGATTGTATAATCACTGTGCTTTGCTTCCCGGTGGGCCCCACTCTCACTTCCTGGTCAGTGTTGCTTTCATCCGGCAGGGACTTGGCAACGTGCCAGAGCGAGGGATGAAGGGCAGGCTCAGCGTTCTTGAAACAGAACTCACACTGAACCAGCCTCCCTGGTTCTGTTAAGGATTGTGTAGCAGAGCTCTGGACTCTGTTTAGACAGAACAGACAGCCTAAGCGTTAGAGCGTTCAGCTCTCATCAGTAGTCACGTTCATAGATCGGGAAACAGTCCCGTAACAGCAGTGCCCCTTGCTACTTCTGTGACCCCGGGGCACCCTGGTTTTACTAGAGGACCACATCTACCAGGTGGCATCATTAGAGTGAGAGAGAGAGTGTGTGTGTGTAGCAGAAATGTCTTCCAGTGAACTAGAAAACGATTCCAATTCAAACACTGAGCGGAGACAGGTTTCATAATTCCAGTGACAGCTGGTCACTAAAGAACTTTCTCAAAAGGGAATATTCTAGCCCAGCGGTGGTGGCCACTTCATCAATCCCTGCACTTAGGAAGCAGAGGCAGGTGTATCTCTCTGAGTTTGAGGCCAGCCTGGTCTGCAGATCCAGAATAGCTAGGGCTGTTACACAAAGAAACTGTCTTTGAAAAAAAAAAAAAAAAAGTGGGAGAGGGGAATATTCCTATCTGAGTACCTGAGCTAGACCTCCCGCGTGGACCAGCGTTATGTCGGGCATCCATGAGCATCCAGGGACCACCAAGCCATACAGTGCAATCACAAAGTAAGGGACAGAATAGAACATGTATGCCAGCATCTGTGTGACAAAGAAGTGAGCAAGTTAACAGTTTGACCTTAACAAAAAGCAAAAACAAACGTTTTCAAAGATAAATGCTAACTCTTTTTTTCCTGTGTAGACACCTCATTTTCTCATTTAAAATAAGAATTAACTTTAGGAAAACCTTAGACTTCGTAACTACTTGACCTGAATTTTAGGATAAGCAGCAGGGTCCTTTAGGTAGGGCTCTTGAAACTGTGCGTAGAGTCGGCAGAGCTCAGCTGGGCAGTCCAAAGCAATCTAAGGACAAAATGAGTTCATTATAAATAGTCTCGTCTGGTTCTTGGGTTTGCTGATGAGGCTGTGTGCCAGCTTCAGTCATAAGCCACTTTGTCTTTCCAGGCTCATCAGTAACAAGAAAAACAAACATTCCGACTTCTCTAAAGGACTAAGCCTAGCTTAACCATGGAGCATTGTTCTTGGGACAATGATAGTCACGGCTTCAGCATCTAGGTTTAGTGAGCCAAGGCACAGCTCTTGGTATAGATGACGAGTTCCACTTGGGAATAGCTAGCCAACTAGTCTCTACCAGAAGAAAAATAACACTTCAGTGCCAAATTAATCATACTATGCTTTGCAAGATTCAAAAATAGCATCTGCCCCTCTCTCTCCTGTGCCTCCCAGAGCATATGGTCCTTGGAAGCAGCAAGGGGTGATTCGAAAGCGGGGTCCTCCTGTGGAGCTCCGCCCACTTCAGGAAAGAGCAGAGCGCCCCTGAAGAGTAGACTCTAGGCCACAGACTAGATGTTGGCACGCCACTGAGACACTTCCCCTCGGGCACCATTCCTCATGTCCTCGGCTGTCCGTCACTGAAATGTCTTCCTAGATGACTATGTAGATTACAGGCCAGCCGTGGAGCTGAACCTTTGCCCAAATGCTCATCTGGGGAAGTCCCGCCCAGCACACACGCACACATCTTTCTCAGGGGCAAGAGAGAAAAAAGAAGGACGTGGAAGGATACAGTTGGATCTCAGTATGTGGTGGTGGTTGAGCTTGGGAATTAGCACAGACCAACCAAAGAACAGGTTCCATGACTTGTTCTCAACTCGTGCAATACCAGCAAGGTTAGAATAGTTAGTGATTGTTTCAGCTGAATATGATTAGCAGATAATTCCTAGATATTAAAATATTTCTTCTAAGAATAAATTATAAAGCTGGGCCATTGTGAAGAATCAATGATATATTAAGGAAGACAGTAACAATAGCTGTTTATTGAACACTTTCTTTGTGCCAGGCCCTGTACCAAGAGGGTAGTCACTAATCTTCAAAATGATGTAAGGTAGGCACTCGTAGTTTACGGGGGAGGAAATGGTAGGTCGTAGAGATTGACATTTGCACAGCTAGCAAACGGCTGGTGTTCCCTGCAGCTCCACAAAGAAAACCTATCTGCAAAAACAAGCCACACGCAAAGACTGATACACAGAGAAAAACTCCAAACCTGAGCCTAATTCAGCATTACCCTTAGCAGTGAGATGCTCACATGACCCTGCATGGGGGGAACTGTTGCCCGGGAACCTCTTCCTTGATCCCACCGTTCCTACTCCTGAGAGCACCTGGATACTTTGGGCCACAGCTGAATTGAGGTCTTAGGGTATCACCCAGACCAAAGATGGTTGCCTTTAAGTCGGGGCAGGGGAGATCAAGGAAAACAAAAGAATGAGGTTCTAATCGCCAGTTTTTCGGGTATCCTAAAATAAGGAAGATATTTCTAGATAGAATTGATCTGAGGACCCAAAGGAGGAAGTATGAGATAGTCCAGGACGAGCCTTCCCTTGTGAGTAGGGGTATGCAGAGAACTGCGGAAGCTAGTCCAGAGCTCCAGGCTGTGGCAGGAAGAAGAGTTTGTCAGTATGGCTTTAAACACACGCACACACACACACACACACAGAGAGAGAGAGAGAGATTGATTTCCCATTTGGAATAGTATATTGCTATTTTGATACTATGCTTACCAGGCCTCTGAACAGACAAAATCCAGTCGCCAAGAAAAGACACACAACCAGTATGAGGTCAAATGGTCTTCTCAGGAGGGCCTTCGCTTGGGCTTCTTGAAGAACCTAAAAGAGAGTTTGTTGCTGGAGAATAATCCCGAGGCCAGGGCCAAGCCTGCAGCACTAAAGGCCAAGATGATGAACAGTGAGTCCGGGAGATGCTCAGTCCACATCATGGACCACTGACCACAGAACTTCCAGAGTACCTCCCCTCCTCCCCTCCAGTGCACTCGCTCTTCATCATAGAACAGTGAGTCTGGGAGATGCTCAGTCCAGAGTACCTCCCCTCCGTGCACTCCCTCTTCCGTGAAGCGAAAGCACTAAGGTGATTTGAGGCTCATCCCACGCTAGTCCATATATTTTCTTGAAACTACGTTTTTATGGTTATAAAAGTAAGCTACATGCATTTGAAAAATGAAACTTTAGAATGTAACCATAAATTGCCTCACTGCTGTCAGTGGTTGATACACACTCACGGTCATTTATAGGTTTTTTGTTTTGTTTTGTTTTTTTGTTTGTTTGTTTTGGATTTTTTTTTTCAAGACAGGGTTTCTCTGTAGCTTTTTTGGTTTCTGTCCTGGAACTAGCTCTTGTAGACCAGGCTGGCCTCGAACTCCCAGAGATCTGCCTGCCTCTGCCTCCCGAGTGCTGGGATTAAAGGCGTGCACCTCCACTGCCTGGCTCATTTATAGTTTTGGTTGGTTGGTCAGCTGGTTGGTTTGTTGGTCAGCTGGTTGGTTGGTTGGTCGTCAGCTGGTTGGTTCGTTGGTTGGCTTTCTGAGACAGGATCTCAAGTACGTGACCCAGACAGACCTGGAACTCCCTGTGTAGCTCAAGTTAGCCTCAAATTCTTGATTATCCTGCCTCCTCTCCCCAAGTGCTAGGATTAGATTTCATGTGTGCCACCATCCGGCCTGACTCATTCATACACACACGCACACACACACGCACACATACACATACATTTATGTGTAAATACATACATATATACTCACATATAACCTTGTTTGCAGAAATAGAATTTAGAATATAAACAGTTCTGCATTCTTCCCTGAACAACTCCCTGTGAGCACGTGCTCACGTGATTAAAGTCGAAAATACCGTAAGGAGACCATAATTGCTGTTCTCCCAGTGCAAGACACTGGGGCATTTTTTTCACTCGGACACTGAATGTTGAGGAGAGTGGCCCTGCACAGAAATCCCCGCAGCGTGTCAGCGATGACGGTCTCAGGACAGGCCCCTATGTGGAAATGAGTTGGATGCATGGCTAAACCACCCTGCAGAGTGAGTCTGCCGCTCTTGGGTTTTGTTGGCCAAGTTTGGTTCCTAACAGCACCGTGTCATAACGCCCATGGCTGTGTTTTACTCTTCAAGCGACAACATGTGGTTCTGTGCGTCTTGTTATGCAAACACTGCTCACACACAAACAGTGGAGCCAGGGCCGACTAGGGTTACAGTTCACCCTTCTTTTTTTTTTTTTTTTTTTCAGAATGTAAGGACATCTGATGGGATTTATTTTCAGTTGTAGTTAAAATACACAACTTAAACACCAGAAAAGTAACTTTGTTAATGGTTTAGCATTTTGTGAAACAGATACCATATCATAAAACCAAATTAATGGAATTTACTAAAGCCACAAACAGATTTCTTTATTCCTGACATAAAATTTTAGCGGTATGAAGCTTTCGAATTTGGACCAATCTGACATAAAGAAAGATATTCCTTTGAATATTCAAGAAGCATACAGAACACCAAACAGACTGGATCAAAGAAAAACATCCCCTCGCCATATAATAATCAAAACACAAAATATACAGGTTAAAGAAAGAATATTAAGAGCTGCAAAGGAAAAAGGCCAACTATAAAGGTAAACTGATCAGACTTACACCTGACTTCTCTATGGAAACCATGAAAGCCAGAAGGTCCTGGATAGAGGTACTGCAGAAGCTAAGAGGTTTTGTCACCCTTTCTTCTAACAGCCACTCACTCCTCAAAGAGATGTACGCATGTGGCTGCTGTTGGCCTGAGTTTACACGGCAGTATCTACATATGTACAAGTTAACCTCGTGTAAATTGTACTGTACGTAGAGCGAGAAGTAAACTTCAGTGGTGGAGTGGTTGTTTGGCACATGGGTGGCCATGAATTCAACCCCAACACTCCCCTAAAAAGGTATTTTAATGAATTCTAGTTGTAAAAATAATTTTGACCAGACATGGTGGCACATGCTTTTAATTCCAGCACTCAAGAGACAGGTGGATCCCTGTGATTTTGAGGCCAACCCGGACTACATGGAGAGATCGAGCCCATCTAGGGAGGGCTACGTAGTAAGACCCTGCCTCAAAAATAATTTTAAAAAATAATTATTTTAAAGTAAAAATAGTTCCGTCAGGTGAGTAACCGTGTTCTAACTAGTACTTTGTTCTCGCACATCAGATAGAGTTAGAGGACCCTATCCAAGGATCTCGTATATAAACTGAAGAGAAAGAAATCGCTCTCTCAGAAAGGAAGACTTAAGCAGACCTGCGGGGCTAGCATTGCTTCATACCGACCACCTTGGCCGTGACTGGAAGGGGAGGAGTCTTGGGAGTGCTCCTGCAGCCAGAGTCCTGGCCCCGCACCCCCAGAGGTCAGATCCCTTGGCCCTCGTGCACTGCCTTGACCAGCTCAGCAGTAAGTGGGATTACCAAAGGAAGCGTCAGTGCTCACACACAGGCCACAGACGAGCCAGGCAAACCGTAAGCCTGGACTTCCCCTGTCACACTAACACAGAAGGGTGACGAGAGCCAAGGTGATCCCTGCGAGGGACGTCCCCCAAAGTGTAGCCTGGAGAGTGGGTTATGGGGCAGTGGGAAGAGGCAGGTGGACTCAGATGGAAGCAGACTGTCTGCCTCATTGATGAAGATGCCAGCAAATGCCAAGCTAGCAACACAGCCCTGGGGATTGAACACCCCAAATGCTCTCTGCTCGCAGGAGGTGTGAGCCCTGTGACCCCGAGGACATGGAAGAGTTACTGGCTGCCAGAGAGCTAGCCCGAGTTTACACACCAGTAGCCAACTGGTTATACTTCGGTGTGATAAAATTACCTTTGAGGGATAATTATAGTTTTCTGATGGCTGACTGTAGATCCTGAAGCCAGCCCAGACCGGAAGACACGTATATGGTATGCTTAAGAAGAATGCAGGGCAAATCCGTGTTCCATATTTTCCTATTTTAAAGAGAGAGGAAAAAATGTACAGCTCAATAAGATAAAATTTTTAAAAATCCTAAAAGAGAGGAAAAGATAGAAGTCTGTTAGTGCATATATACACACACTGATATTTAAGCTACTTCCTGCCTCAAATCACATAAAATGTTGCTATGAACCAGGCACTATTTTTATCAGATAAGGCAAAAACCGTCAAAACCATTAGATGTTTCTTAACAGTGATGTCCTGTTTACAATATGAAAAACTATATTAACACACATATACTAATTTTCTGCCTGTCTAAATGACTTCTTTTACTTCAGCCTGGAAGAATCTTTATTTCCGTGCATTGACCATAGGATCTCATGGCGCATGAAAAGCGACATGAAATACAAAGAGCTGCGAGCAGCGTCCACGCAGCAAATGCCGATTGCTTAGCTAACTTCAGTGCACACTTCTCAGCATGGCTCCAAAGCACTTCTTAAAAGATGGGAGCACCGAGGGGCTGGAAATAACTTAGCAAAATAGCGCTTATAAGCTTGCAATCTATTATAAAGCTGAAAAAAACAACTTCTCTATCTAAAAACCCCATCATTGCAAAAGATAAACAACAAGGAAAGCGTGGCTGTTAAAATGGGGCTTCTTACCTACAATGTTTCCGGGCACAAAGACCACAATGCTCATGATGATGGAGCCCACCCAGTACAGGCCAATGGTTCTGTAGCTCTCCCTGCAATGAAACACGTGCACATGAACACATACACACATACATGCGCACAAAACAAAATGTAATTTAAAAAAATAAGGTAGAGAAGAAATTGAGGAATACTCCCAACATCACCCTCTGACCTCCACACTAGCCTGCATGAATGAGCGCACACTCCCACACAGGTAACACACACACACACACACACAAATGAGTGCACACTCCCACACAGGCAAAGCGCATGTATACACACACAGAGTTTATTGTTGATATCACATGTTTGTTTATTAGTTGAGACAGGTTCTCACTGTGTAGCCCTGGCCTGGAACTCACTCTGAAGACCCTCCTGACCTACAACTCAGAGATCCTCATTCCCCGCCCCCTGAGTGCTGGAACTAAAGGCGTACACCAACACGCCTAGAGAGATGGTTCTGTTTTGAAAACATAAGCAGAAACCTAAGGGATCACTCTGCCTGAGCTGCCACCAAGGTAGAGGGACAGCTCAAAGGGATGTGTTAAAAAAGGCAGTGAGACAAAGAAAATAGACCTCTGTCCAAATCATAGAACTTTCCTGCCCTGGCATACATGTGTGTATTTGCCTCTCTACGTATGTTTTCCTTACCCCTTCTCAGTTGCAAAGGTGACACACACAGCAGGTAAGCTCACTTACTCCCATGCGATGGCGGCCACCATCACCAGGTACATCAGGTAATGAACAGAGCCATCCCAGTAGCAGATCATGTGCCCATAGGCCGTGTTCAGATACGGTTCACCCTGAGGAGAGCATTACAAAGATAGTTCAGTGTAAGGAAGACTCGAATCTTTAAACACAGGACAGCAGACGTATGTTACAAGTAAAACAACAGAACTCAGTGCTGTTTGTTCATTTGAGCTGTAACAGCTCCCAAACAGTTGGTAGGACTGCAAAAATGTGACTTTCACCCCAGGGCAGCCAGGACCAAGGTCTGCCATGACATCAAATAGGAGAAGTCCTAACAAAATGACGTTTGATTACTCGACAAAAGTTTGTATAATAACACAAAGGCATCAGGTGGCTGTGTGAGCAACCCCAGTCACTGGAGCAAGGCCAAACTTGTGTCTGCAAGAGCTTGGCCCTGGCCAGAAGGGTGGCCCAGGAAGACCCTGTTCGCTGGTGCCCCCAGCTGATCTTAACTAGACATGCTGATCTTGTGGTGGGTTGGGCAGGTACCCACGTCCAATTTTACACCCAGCTTCCCCCTGCCCCTTATTCGACCTTCCCAACAGGCTTGTGGGCTGGTCAGGACCATCTGTCTGCAGAGGCAAAAACATGTTTCAAGGCTTTAAGACTTGCCTGAGGTCACACAGCTACTAAGGAGCAGGACAGGTATCACCAACCAAAGCCACACTTCAGGGATATTGTTAGTTTCATGAGCCCGCGATTTTATGATGAACTATGCATGTTCCCTTTTCCCAGGTACTCATGTTTTAGGTTCCCACCAGCCGTGAATGCTTCAATGGTGTTCTCTTCTTTTCTTCCTTGTCCTAGGACCATGCCCTCCCAGATTGCTTCCCATGTCTCCCTAATATGCTTGCTGTCCTTTCTCTAACTAGGAGAGGTCTGAGCAGCTGAACGGTATCAACCAGCCAAGGAGGCATTCCCTGAAACTTTGTGGCTCCTCTCAGGCAAGGACATCAGCACCACCACCACCCAAAAGTCACACCCAAACTTTAGCCCTGTGCCTGGCTACTGCCTTTTTCTCCTACCCATGGTGCTCTAGCTGCATAATTCCAACCGATTTCATGGCTCCAGTCATTCCTGCCTACACACTCAGTTCTGAAAGCCAGCACTGGTCTCTTTGGGGAGCTTGACAGACACCCACGGGCTCTTCAAACCCATCTGAACTCTTCCAACTCACCTGCTTCTCCCTTCCTGGCCCCTGCACAACCAGCTCGGCCAGCTCCAAGCTCGTCTATGCAGCCTTTGGACAAATCTCACTGATGTTATATCTACGCTGTCACTTTAGGTGACCTTCCCGTTTCACCACTGCGTAGGCTCAGGCTTTCGGAGTCCCACATAGAACCATGGCTGCATTCCCAGTCACCCCGTCTCTCCCTGCTTCCCGTCTACCACACTCCAGCCACAATGCGAGATGCACGCAGCAGCCATCCTCCTAAAAGCCTATAGGTCAAAGCCCCATCTCTTCCACTAGGTCCCAGACCTTACCGCTGTTACACCCCAGCTTCCTTTCTTGTGTCTACTACCCAAATCCTTGCCAACCTCACCTGGGAGATACCCTGCCCTTTGAGCAGCATCCTCCCTCCTGAAAGCTCCTCCTCTGAGTTCATTGGCCCTCTGCCCCTCTCTGCCCACCATGATCTTTCATTCCCCATGGAAGCAACTGCATTTGGGTGGCTCCTGACTCTGTGACAAAATCTTTCCTCAGAAGTCCTGCTCAGCCGTGCCAGTTGGGGCATTAGTAGATGTCTCTCAAGCATCCAAAACGCCACATGTCCCCAGATGAACTCAGCATTCCCCCCGCAAACACTCCTGGAGAGATAGACACTATTAGGCCTCTTTCCACACCTCTGCCCAAAGTGTCCCCTTGCCCTGGAAGCCCTTTCCCTTCCTTGTACCATATAGAAGTGTGTGTGGTCCTTTCCCATTGCCACTCTGAAACGCTATGGAAATGCCAGCAAAGAGGCCTTGCTGGGCATTTCCAGAGCCCATTCATCTGTACTGAGAGTGTACCTCTCTCATTATAGCAGGCCAATGTCATTCGCCCTTCACACTAGACAGTGAACTCCTGAGGGCAAGAAATGGAATTAGATTCAGGACTCTCTATAGAACGTCACTCCTCAAGCCTCTGACTTAACAGCAGTATTCTAACAAACCCCAAAACAGGAACCAGAGCATCACGTTGGGCCTTCCTCTCCATCACCCCCATCTGGACCCGAAATCCCACTCCAAATCCCCGAAACACTCTCTCTCTCTCTCTCTCTCTCTCTCTCTCTCTCTCTCTCTCTCTCTCTGTTTGCCCTGCACTGCTTCTGGCCATCTTCTTGCCCTTGCTAGCCTTGCAGAAGCCACCTTAGGTATAAGATATCCCACTTCACGAAATGGCCCAATACCCACAAACTTGCCTTCTTCCCTGGCTCAGAAGCTCCCCTCACACACTCCTCACACAAACTCCTCCTTATTTGAAACACAGAAAGGCAATAGACAATACTGTTTTCACCTCTGATCTATTTTCTATGTGACCTTAAGGAGGTCACTTGGCCTCTCCAGGACAGGATTCAACCCACTCTAAGTTAGAAAATAAGCCTAGTTTCCTCAAAAGCTATGATTTGGGGATAGGATGTTACTCACAGACTCAGCAAGCTCCAGTAACTTGATATTACATATATATTATATATTATGATATTATATATGTGAGACCCTGTCTCTGTGTGTGTGTGTGTGTGTGCGCGTGCGTGTATATATACAGGGTCCCCATACTGTAGCCCAGGCTAGCCTGGAGCTCACCATATTGTCAGACTGTCCTCAAACTTTCAGCAGGTCTTCTGCCTTAGCCTCCCAACTATACTGAGTAAAATTGCAGGTATACTAAAGACGGTTTTGGGATCTTTGCGATTCTAATCCGCTAACAGAAACCCAAATACTAAAATCATGTGAAGTTCTTCACTCGCAGGGAAAAACAGTTCTGGAGCGAAGGAGGCACGGAGAAGAGGGTCTCCCGGCCTTCTGTGTTCCGTCGCTGGCCTGTCATGTGCCTGCTCAGGCTGGGACAGTGCCCCACCAGCAGCCTGCATGTGAGCCACCCGGTCACAGCGCAACCCTCGAGCAGCCCCGTACCTCTCTCAGGTAGTGAGTCATAAACCCATCAATGATGCCGTCTTGCTCCAAGCCTATGATGAGGTTCACCACGCTGGTAAATCCGAACACCGCATACACTAGAACAGAGGAGACAGCAGCTGAAAACGCATGCCGTGGGAGACAACAAGGAAGGGGCATCCACCAATTATTATGGAGTGTTGCTCATGTTCTTTCAGGAAGTGCTGCGGGTGTTATCCGCACAGACAAGCAGGCTGCATCTGCCGCACACAGGCTGGTCTTCAGGGAGCTCATGTCACAGAAACAGAGAATCACAGTGTGCCAGAAGATTCTTCCAGGCCACCTCCACCATCCTCACTCTCTTCAAGTGAAACCCCACCCCCCCCTGAGCAGCAGGAGCTACGCCACTGTAACCAAATGGTCATCAGGCAGTCTAGAAAAGGTGAGTCCTCTTAGTGTGGCATGCAAGCCAACTAAGAGTGTGTCCACATGTCCAGCATGCTAGCCTTGTCCTCCCTGGAGGTCCTGAGGGTGGGCAGGTGGCTGATGTGCAACTGACAGTCAGTAGCTTTAAGGGAAAAGGCAGAAACTTTCTGCTTTGGAGCCTGGCCTGGAACTAGCTTTTGTAGACCAGGCTGGCCTCGAACTTGAAGATCCGCCTGTCTCTGCCTCCCGAGTGCCGGGATTAAAGGCGTGCGCCACCACCGCCCAGCAAAAGGCTGTGACTTTTAAAATGCACGTGAGATGGGACAGCTGAAGATGCAGGGAGGAAGGCTGCCACATCCCCGGAATCTGGCCGGTTGTTCGAAACCCCCAGCTGGGCTTTAAATACTACGCATGGCCACCAGTTAAGGACCAGAGCTTTATAACAGCTGCCAATCCCACTCGGGGCCTGTGAGTCCACTAGGAAAAGTGCATTTTTTTAAGTTATAATATATTGACGTCTGAGACTGTGGAACGGGAAGGGGCGATAGAAAACCCTGCTTGTGAATACAAAAGTTGTGGAGAAAGCAAAAGGAGAGAGGGGAAGCTGCCTTAGGGGAAGCCAGTAGGAGTGAGGGGTCCCTGAGCGGGCGTCACCAGGCATCACTGAGGCCCCATGGCTGCTTCCTGCTGGTGCGACCACTTTGACTCCCAGATAAGCAGCCATCATGGCTCCTGGAAAACGAGGCACCGGGCGTGTAATCCACTAGCAGCTGGTGACACCCATAGAGGTGATAGATACTGTCTGAGAGGTGATAAAGACATAGTCTCTGTCTCCTGGTAGGTAAGGATGCTGGCCTAGGGCTCGACCGCAAGGCTGAAGGGTTCTCAAAGCTGGAGCAGAACCATGCATACAAGAGTGGTTGCCTTGCCTCAAGGATGGGGAAACATCTGAATCAGTAGGCTAAGTGTGGGCTCCCAGGGTGGGGAGGAAGTGGAAGGATAGACAGCGGTGTGAGACTGTCTGGGACCAGATCAGCTCTGAAGTCAGAGAGGCCAGCCAGACACGGAGACCAGACTTCTCCAAGCTTCAGTGTGTGTCAACGGGGAGACTAGTCCCTTACAATTCCCTCTCCACCTTTGCCAAGGCTCACAGAGGGCAGGGACTGCTTCCCGCCTTTGATGAGGTCACGTGGTTTGCTCTGACCTTAGGATGGAGCTGGAAGTGACTGTGGCACTGGGGACATTCCTTTCCTTCCTTGAGCCCTCTGTGTAGGCTTTGGGGACCTAGGAGGAGACGAGAGTACAGCCCTGAATCTACCCACAGCCTGGAGCTGAGCATCTCAGGAAACCCACAGGCCAGTGAGCAAGAAAAATGGATGCCCATTGCTAGAGACACACGTGAGGAGGACTTGGCATAAGCAGAAACATAATGAATAAGATGCCCAACAGAATTCCCGGCCACAGGAAGTGCTGCGAGACCAGCCACAGCTTTGCCTGAGGCAGCATGTGTGTGAAAAGGGTCTGGGGGTGTCCCCCATGATCCTGTCTGCATTTCTGGCACCTCCAGCTAGCCGAGTGAAGGGATATTCGTTACGAGTATTAAAATAATACTTCTGAAGGGCTCGGAGCCTTCTCAGGCACATGATGTGTCCAACCAATGACTTTTTTGTTTGTTTATTTAATATACATACTTATTTGTCAGGTGTTGATTGAAGTCCCTAGCAAATACTAATGTCTGACCATGGTATTATCTTCCCCTTTAGACAAATGTGTAGACCAGCGTTCCCAACCTGCGGGTCACAACCCCCATTCCATACCAGATATTTACATTATGATTCATAAGTAACAAAATTACAGTTGTGAAGTAGCAACAAAGATGATTTTATATGGTCGGGGGGTCGCCACAGCAGGAGGAGCTGCGCTAAAGGGTTGCAGCATTAGGAGGGCTGAGAACCACTGGTGTAGACTGAGACGCGGCACATTCAATCTCACATACCAGCAGCCAGCTGAAGGCAGAAAGCCCAGCCTGGAGGCTGAGGTAAGAGCATGCCAGGGGCAAAACAGGGTGCCTAGAGGAGGCCCGCCTGGCCCTGCCAGTCACTCTCTAGAAGAACTCTATTTAGAAAGTGGACACCACAGCCTTGAGGGGAACTGAGAGGCAAGGGCCTTGTCCTGAACAGCCCTACAGTTCCAGTTTCTGTCAGCAGTGGGCTCAGAGCAGCCACAGCCCAGCAGGAACATGTACCCAATGCCTGGCTCCCTGCCAGAGTGGATACAAACCCTTTCCCTCTGAGGAATCTACCTACCAGCCCACCTACCGTAAAACAGAGGGTCCCGTGGTGGTTTTCTTTTGACAAGGACCCGAGCCAAAAGGGCCACCAGGAGCAGGATGAGGGCAGCAACCCCAACAATGGTCCAGGAACTGTCAGGAGCAAAGCAGGGAGGTGGTCACTAATCACAATAAACACAACAGTGCCTGGAATTTCCTGGCTATTGAAGGCACTGGCTCCCGTGCTGCAGAAGGCTCCTGGAAGCCAGCCTCAACTCAGGCACCGAAAAGTTGCTGCAGTTTGTCCCCAGCATGCTGGCCTCTTGGGGTCACAACCCCACAACACTCACGGACCAGAAACCCAGGTCCCCCCTTCCTTCCCACTGGTGTCCCTCGTATGGCTGCAGCTCAGCTGCCCCTGCCCTCCTTTTTCTCCAACCCTTTACCCTGGAAGCTAACCGTCTAACCACTAGTCTGCCACCTCCCCTGGACCAGTCATTAACCCTCTGACTGAGCTTCATTATGATTGACAGGCCCTCCAGGGAGAAACTTGAAATTTGCAGTGCACTTCCCCATGTGGTAGGCACTGTTGCTGGCTGACGAGACTCCGGATGAACAAGAGAGGCCACTGTCTACGTGGAGGTACTTATCTCTAGGGGTTCTGAGCTCTGCTGGCCGGAAGGTCACCCCAGCCCTACAGAGATACCCAGATGGCCAACACTGTTGGGGCTTCCTATTCTGGACAAATACCTCCATGGCCCTCTGTGCCAGCTCTATAGAATCAGCTCCCCACTACCACTCAAAGATGCTACAAGCACCAATCCCCAGCTGGGATACCTCCACACCATGGCCCAAACACTGGGATCTTCAGATAACCTCCACCACATACCCCTGGGGAAAGAGAAAGACAGTGGTAGAGAGAGAGAAGAGGGATGAATGGATGGAAGAGGAGATGATGGACAGATGAACGGTGAGTGGGTAAGGGATGGATGATGGATGGGGGCGGTGGATGAAGGACCGGATGTGCATGGATGGATTCTACCGTATGATGAGGAGGAGACTGCTCTGTGTGCTGGGAAATAATGGGAGGTTTCTGAAGCCTCCCTCATACCCGTGGGTTCTCCAGGCTCCTCGGGGAGCTTCCATGGCTCACAAGCATGATGCTGCTCTATCTAAGATACCCAGGGAGGAGAGGGGCAGGTCGGTGAGCCATGTGGCAGGGTGCAAACAATGAGCCTAGAGGCAGGTGCTGGTCAGCAGACAAGGCTATCCCTGGACTCTTTACGGCTGAGTTCACAGCCTGTGCGCTCAAAGGGCTAGGCTCTGATGGAGGATGACAGGCAGCATGAATTAGTTCAGGGCGCCCTCTCATGCTCTCCACCTCTAGGCAGGAGGACACGTGAAGGGAAACTGGGGCAGTAGGTCACGTCTGCCCCCCCACCAGCTCTGCTCCTGGAGACCCTCTGGGGAAAACAACCCATGCCCAGGGCGAGCAGAAGCAGGTCTAACCGCGCAAAGGGCGATTTGGATAAGCCAGGGGTTGCAAGCCTGGAGTGGTCAGGAGTTCCTGGTGCTCTTTGATTAATCCTCTGGGCTGCTCTCCAGACAAACAGCAGGCTAGCCCTCCCCCTACCTTGCCTAGCTCACACATACCCCAGAACACCTGCAAGGCTCTGTCCCCAGATCTCCCATAACTGAACATATACGGGGGCATGCAAACGCTTCCCTCCCCCAACTCCTTTCTGACCCTTCGACCTCTCTGACCATCCTGCTTCTCAGAGTTTCATAAAAGGCCTGAGCAAGCAGAAGTTCCAGTTAGGAAAGGAAGGGCAACTGAAACCCCGCTGCACACAGGGCTGGGTGGAGCAGCATCCAGAGGAGTTGCTGCTGGGCAAGGTGGGCTCTGGCCACAGGTCGGAACTCTGTGGGGAAAGTGAGTCAGGAGTCTGAGGGGATTCAAGGCAGGAATCCCTTTGGAGGGAGGACCCACAAATGGAGAAGTGGCAGTTTCAATTCCGCAGGGCCGTCAAGTTAAGTGTGTCTTCAGCAACCCACGGTGGGGAGAAAGGAAGAAGGAACAGCCACAGAGACAAGAAGGTGGACCAGGTGTTTAGAAAAAAAAAGAGAGAGAGCTCTGGGGGTGGGGGTGGGGTGGAAGCTGAGGTTCAGATATGTGCAGGAGGCTCAGACAGGAGGGAGCCTTTGCCACGGTCTGTGCCAGAGAACTTAGAGTTCTCCCAAGTAGCCCCGTGATTTACCAGAAAGGGGGACAGGAGGAAGAATTTAGGGAACAAAATGAGAGAGCTGTCCTGGAATGCCGGTTTATCCTATGTATAGGAGGATGCAGGGAAGGGCTGGAATTAACTCAGTCCAGCCCTTCCTAGATAGCTCAGCCAGCAAACGCCTGCCCATCACAACCACTTCCTTCCCCTCCCGCGTTCACCCTGCTCCCTATGCTCACAAAGCTCTGCCCCCAGATCTTGCCGTAGCTGAAGCATCCCTATCTCCAAAAAACCTTCCCAGGCCACTAGCCCCCTCCGGGTCACCCCGTTTTGTTGTCTTCGTAGCATATGTATCTACTGGTCTCTATTTTAATTCATGGCTCCTCAGTCATTCCTGGCCTGTTCTCAGCTAGTCCCCAACTTCAGCGAGGGATTGGAGCACATGTTCAATAAATGTCCGCTGAGCTGCTCACGGTGCTACTTTAGGAGCCAAGGCCTCTGTGCACTCTAGCGACAGGCACAAAACATCTGACTGCCCAGAGCCTCTGCATCAGGAGATGCTCCAGAGGCAGGGTTGGTCCAAGGGCAGATGCAGCCTGTGCCTAAGCTAACAGAGCTTCTCCGTGCTCGGGTTGTCTGCATGAGGTTACCAGAGCAGGGCAAGATGATGTGTGCACCCCCTGCTAGCAGTCCGGAGGACTTGGGGGTGGGGGACATTGCAGCGTATTAGACTGATGCAATTTCCTTAGTACCAACCGCTGTGGAAAACATAGCAGGTTACTTCCTCCTCCAGCAGGCAGCAACCAGCTTCTGCAGGGCCGCAGCTGGCGCCTTTCCAGTGACCACCCAAGGGCTGGTCAGTCAGTGATCCCTTTAGAGAAGTGGGAGGCCAGACTGGGAGCCAGAGTCCGTGTAGACTCCTTCAGCTCCACCCGGCCTTAGCACTGAACTACCGCGCCTTTGCTCGGGGCTGGCATTCCTGTCACAGCGCCCCTCCACAAAGTTCTCACAAGAACCTTAGGGTGCAAATACTACCCATTTGACAGACCAGAACGCTAAAGCCAGGCCACCCCGTTAGTAGCCAAGCCAGGCCCAGAGAACCAGGGCTATTTCTGCTCGCCTCTCACAACAATTTCTAAAATTAAAAAAGGGTTAAGTAAGTGAAAGTCCATACATGGAAAACGATCCTATCAAATAGGGCAGGCTCGTGCCTTTCCGTGTTGCTCTGAACCCTTTGGTGTCTGAGAGCCTAGGAGGCAGGAGCATTGCGGTATTGACCTGGGTAATCCCAGTACCCACTCAGCACCAGCAAAGAGCAGGCGCCCAGCCCTCAGACCTTGAACTGCCCTAGCCCAAAGGAGGACCTAGGTCCGGGTGACCTGGCTGTCTCCCTCGTGCGGCGGGCGTGGAGTTCCTGGACGCGACCCCAGTCCCGCGGAAAAGTTGCAGGTGCTTGCCGACCCCTTGCGCGCTCACTCACTCGTGCTGGGCCGCCAGGTGGTTGAAGATGTAGGTGACCGGGATGGCTGAGAGGGACAGCACGAACACCCCGGTGGCCGCAGAGGCACTCATCGCCGCCGCCGCGTCGCTCGCCCTTCACTGCATCGCGCCCGGGTGCCCCCACCCCAGCTTCCGGCGACGCCGCGCCCCTCGCCGCTACCCTTCCAGGTTCCCCTCTGCGGCGTCCCCTCCGCGCGTCCCCGCAGCTGCCCCGCGAGCGCAGTGCCGCCACCCGGGTGCGCTAGAGCCGCGGTACGATCCCGAGAGGCGTCCCCGCCCGGCTCCTTCTAAAGAATGCCGTGGTTCAGAGGCGACCGCGACGAGACAAGCGCCCCAGGACGCTTGCTCTAGGGAAAGGGAGTGGCCGGGCGAAGCACGCGGGTCACAGTCGGGAGCTGGGCATCCTCGAGCTGGAGCGGCGCTGGGCTGAGCCAAGGGCCAGGGGAGGGTGGAGCCAGACCCGAGGGTGTCAGCGCGTGCAGGCCCGCGAGGTCGGCTCAGAGACCCACAGGGACAGATGCTCCAGGAACCTTGGAACCTCCCCGCCCCCCAGGCAGGCATCAAGGGCCGCAACCAAGGTTCTTGGGCCAAGTGGAAATATTCGGTTTCCTCCCTGCTACTCGCTCACCAGCCCTTGACCTTGATCAAGTTACTAAGCGTCTGTCTCTTTTCTCTGTGTGTGTGTGAAATGGAGATAGCCTGCTGCATCGTCTGACTGTGGAAATAACGGAGTTAACAAGTATGAAGGGCTTGCCCTGCACTGCTCAGCGCACGGGTCTGTTTCCCGCTCCCTTTCTTTTTTTGTAGCAGAGCGGACCCCTCAGAGGAACGCCCTGGTGTAGGACGCTGAGACAGTATTCATTCCTTGCTTGTTCTTGGAGGCCAGGTTAGCGCCGACTAGCCTGGCAGGTCGGCAGGGTACAAAGACGAGAAGACAAGAGCTCTCTTCGGAATATCGCCCAGATAGACGGCTGCTTGTAGAGCATGGTGGTGACCGCTGTTCTGCCGGAACCGCCGTACTGGTGGGGGAGCTCCAGAAGGCCCCTGCGGCAGAACCTGGTTGCTGTGGCCTTGGGGAAGCGAAGAAAAGTGGGCTCCTGAGCGACGACAGGTGCAGCAGAGTGCAGGTCTTCCCGTCTCCACGACCGAGTCTCATTTGGTTCATTTTAAAAGTGAGGAAAATGAGCCACCGATCCGCAATGACCTGCTCCAGGCCACTCAGTTGTTTCAAAGCCAGCTCTCCTAATCCCCGTCCTAGCTTTTCTTGAAAACTCAGTCAACAGTGGGCACGTAAGGGTAAAGTAAAGCCTCTACCCAAATTGCGGTGTCTTCGAGGTTTCTCTCAGAAGTCTGAGGGAAGCCTGAACAGCACCTTCTTCCATGATTGCTCCTTATCCTTACCACCTCCATCATCCCCCAAAGAACTTTCTCTCCCTTGGCCAGTCCCCTAGACCAGCTCCCCAAGCCTGCCCAATCCGCCATCACCTCCTCCTCTGGTACCTGGATGTGTTAGCATTCTCTATATGCTCTGAGTGCCTCTGGCTGCCCTGCCCTTCCTGCCTACCTGGACACTAGCTGAACCTCAATTATTACTTACGCTTCTTTCTCATCTGTACTTGGTTTGCGTTAAATTCAAAGTTATATTTATGAAAATTGTTCAGTCGAAGTCAGGAATGTAATTGGTGGAGTGCTTGCCTGACGCTCAGAAACTCCATGCCTCTATCTGTTCTCCAGTGCTTCATAAATGGGGCTTTATGGGACACACCTGAAATCCCAGCACTAGGAGCTGGAGGCAGAGGGATTTGGGAGTTCAAGGTCATCCTCAGCTACCTAACAAGTTCAAGGCCAGCCTAGGGCCCTGAGACCCTGCCTCAAAGGCAACTGGAATGGTTTAGGAACATACCACAGAGCTTGCCGTGCATGGATATCATTTGCTCTGGGTGGAAATGGTGAAACACTATGGGACAGAGAGGAGAAGAGGCTGGAGATGGGGGGTGATGAGGGCTCCGCTCAGAGAACCTCAAATGCAGGAAGCCAAGCGAAAGGGTGAGGAAGGGCTGCCCTGATGAGGTGAGCATCTTAAAAGCCATGCTGTACACAGCAGCTTACCAGAGGAAAAGGACCAATCAGGAAGCTCCTACCATTTATCCGGGCAAGAGACGATAGGACCAGAACCAAGCCAATGGCAAGGAGAGGGAAGAGGAAACAAATGTGGAAGGAAGATACCAGAAAGAATTGGACAAAGTGGGAGGAGACCATGTAAGAGCTTGTTCTGGGTTTTCAGTACGAACAGGGACAATTGGGAGGCACAGTCTGCCCGCAAAAAAAAAAAAAAAAAAAAAAAAAAAAAAAAAAAAAAGGACAAAGACTGCAGATGCAAGTTTGGGTCCCATCCGTAAAGAAGCAGACCTTAAAGCCAAACCCGTGTGTTCAACGTAAGAGTCAGACAGGCAAACAGGAGCTCCCTGAGAGGGGTCGGTGGGCACGGCCTCCAGCAGAGCAGTTTATTGGCATCCACCCTGCCAGCATGATCAACCAACATCCCTGGGCCGAGAACTGGCCACGATCAACCAACATCCCTGGGCTGAGAGCTGACAAAGCTTTAAAGTTTATGTCAGGCATATTGGAAAACTTGTGTTTCCAGTGGGGATTTTTTTTTTTAATCTTGAAGCTGAAAGCAAAAATAGTAAGTGGGAAGGTTTCACGGGAGCACCCCCTGGCCTTGGGAGATATAATCCCATCTGCAACTGGTACCCCCATGAATTAAAAAGCAGACCCGCCATCGTCCCTTGTTAATCTCACAGAAGGTCTCTAAAGAGTGCAAAGCTATTAGAGGATGGAGACTCCCAGTTGCTGTTTCTCAGGATGCCACCGCCAGCCAGCAGCAGAGCACTCGGAATGGAGCCTTGGGAAAACATGGGCGCATGAGCACCAGGTTTGTCATAGCTCTGGAGGACAGAATCTCACTCCGTGCATCTTAGTAATTGAAGTCTGAGGGAGGGACACACCCAGATTTTAGAAAAGGCATTTGGAGATCCTGGAGAGATGGCTCAGGAGTTAGGAAAACTGGCTGCTCTTCCAGAGGACCCAGTTCAATATCAAGCACCCAAGCTGCAGCTCACAAACCGTCCGTAACTCCAGTTCCCGGGGGACCTAACACCCTCTTCTGGCCTCCATAGGCACCAGGTACATACACATTGCACAATCGTACATGAAGTTTGTATGCCCGGGTTTGTAGTTCAGTGATAGAGCATGCATCTAGTGTATACCGGGCCTTGGATTTCAGTTCCAGTATTGCAAAAGGAAAAAAAAAAAAAAACAACTGAGTATGTGTTCTTACAAAAGCTTACATGCTCTAGAAGAAAGTACATGCAGCATTCCGAATGCGCTGTGGGATACACTGTGGCAAGCAAATGGCAAGAAAATGATGAGGACTGTATGACTCACGGGGCAGAAAATGAGGGCACCGGTGACAGAAGTCAGGAGAGAATAACCTACCACTTCCCTCCCTAAACCTCAGGACTGGAAGAAGCTCTCAGTGCAGATGACTGCTTAACCCTGTAGTTGCTGTAAGTCAGATGAAATTATTGATAAGGATCTCGAGGGGGGGGGGGATGAAGTTGCTGTGTGTCCAGCACGCAATGGTGCCAAACATAGAACGTGCTCAATACTGCAGCGGCGGAGAAAGGAAGTGGGGATTGCCAGAAATAGAAGTGATGCAGAGAGGAGCAGGGGGCACATAAAACGAGATGAGGGAGTTTAACGGTTTGCAAAGGTTCTGCGCAGTTGCCAGTGGAGGTCTGCCGTTTCGCCCGGGGTTTCCTAGCAACCAGAGCAAAAAGAAGAGAAGCATATTCAGTTATAACATTGACCGTGCCCGGAAGATAAGAAACAGAGCAGTTGCTCAGAAAAACTTGTCCTTCAATTGTCTTTTTTTTTTTTTTTTTTTTTTTTAAAGAAAAGGTTTCCCTATAGCTTTGGAACCTGTCCTGGAACTAGCTCCAGGCTGGTCTCGAACTCACAGAGATCCATCCACCTGCTTCTGCCTCCCGAGTGCTGGGATTAAAGGCATGCGCCACCACCGCCTGGCCTCTCAATCGTCTTAAGGGAGCACTCCTACAGTAAATATAGGCTGTGCTCTTGACAGCTGTGGACAGCTGTTGTTCAGTACAGCCTCTGCAGGTGATTGGCATTTTGCCAAGTGTCACTCAGTATACTTGAGCTGTCAAAGCAACCTCATAGAGATAAGAACTCTGAACGTTTAGCCGTGGTTTGGAGGGAGATTTTGTAAGACCTGGGGACAGTGATGTATAGAAGATGCTTTTCCAGCGCCTGTACCATCACTTATGGTCTAGTATGAGGTAGACACCTGATGGTGGCATGTTTTCCTGTTTGAGGTCTCTCACCTTCCCAGCAGAGCACACTGGTAAGTTTCTCTTGGTAAAGTATTTACCAAGCAACCCTGACTCAAAACAAACAAACAAAACCCAAATCACTTAACAGGGACTTGCTTACACTTTTTTTTCTTTTTTTTCCTTTTTTTTAATTTTTTAAATTAAAGATTTCTGTCTCTTCCCCACCGCCGCCTCCCCTTTCCCTCCCCCTCCCCAATCAAGTCCCCCTCCCTCGTCAGCCCAAAGAGCAATCAGGGTTCTCTGCCCTGTGGGAAGTCCAAGGACCACCCTCCTCCATCCAGGTCTAGTAAGGTGCCTAGGTCTAGTAAACTGCCTAGGCTCCCACAAAGCCAATACATGCAGTAGGATCAAAAACCCATTGCCATTGTTCTTGAGGTCTCAGTAGTCCTCATTGTCCGCTATGTTCAGTGAGACCGGTTTTAACCCAGGCTTTTTCAGACCCAGGCCAGCTGGCCTTGGTGAGTTCCCGATAGAACATCCCCATTGTCTAAGTGTGTGGATGCACCCCTCGTGGTCCTGAGTTCCTTGCTCGTGCTCTCTCTCCTTCTGCTCCTGATTGGACCTTGAGATTTCAGTCCGGTGCTCCAATGTGGGTCTCTGTCTCTGTCTCCTTTCATCGCCTGATGAAGGTTAATATTCAGGAGGATGCCTATATGTTTTTCTTTGGGTTCTCCTTCTTATTTAGCTTCTCTAAGAACCCGAATTATAGGCTCAATGTCCTTTATTTATGGCTAGAAACCAAATATGAGTGAGAACATCCCATGTTCCTCTTTTTGGGTCTGGCTTACCTCACTCAGGATGGTGTTTTCTATTTCCATCCATTTGCCTGCAAACTTCAAGAAGTCCTTGTTTTTTACTGCTGAGTAGTACTCTAATATGTATATATTCCATACTTTCTTCATCCATTCTTCAATTGAAGGGCATCTAGGTTGTTTCCAGGTTCTGGCTATTACAAACAATGCTGCTATAAACATAGTAGAGCATATACGTTTGTTGTGTGATAAGGCCTCTCTTGGGTATATTCCCAAGAGTGGTATTGCTGGGTCCATGGGTAGGTTGATCCCGAATTTCCTGAGAAACCTCCACACTGCTTTCCAGAGTGGTTGCACAAGTTTGCATTCCCACCAGCAATGGATGAGTGTACCCCTTTCTCCACAACCTCTCCAGCAAAGGCTATCATTGGTGTTTTTGATTTTCGCCATTCTGACAGGTGTAAGATGGTATCTTAAAGTTGTCTTGATTTGCATTTCCCTGATCGCTAAGGAAGTTGAGCATGACCTTAGGTGTCTTTTGGCCATTTGAACTTCTTCTGTTGAGAGATCTCTGTTCAACTCAGTGCCCCATTTTATAATTGGGTTGATTAGCCTTTTACGGTCTAGTTTCTTGAGTTCTTTATATATTTTGGAGATCAGACCTTTGTCAGTTGCGGGGTTGGTGAAGATTTTCTCCCAGTCAGTGGGTTGCCTTTCTGTCTTAGCAAGTGTCCTTTGCTTTACAGAAGCTTCTCAGTCTCAGGAGGTCCCATTTATTCAATGCGGCCCTTACTGTCTGTGCTGCTGGGGTTATACATAGGAAGTGGTCTCCTGTGCCTACGTGTTGTAGAGTACTTCCCACTTTCTCTTCTATCAGGTTCAGTGTGTTCAGACTGATATTGAGGTCTTTAATCCACTTGGACTTGAGTTTTGTGCATGGTGATAGATATGGATCTATTTTCATTCTTCTACAGATTGACATCCAGTTTTGCCAGCACAATTTGTTGAAGATGCTCTCTTTTTTCCATTGTATTGCTTACACTTTCAAAGGTTTAGTCCGTTAACGTCATGGCAGGAAGCATGGCAGCGTTCAGACAGACAGGGTGCTGAAGAAGCAGCTGAGAGTTCTACATCTGAACCCACAGGCAGCAAGAACAGAGAGAGACTGGGCCTGGTTTGGGCTTTTGAAACCCCAAAGCCCTCCCCCTCAGTGACACACTTCCTCCAATAAGACACATCTACTCCAACAAGGCCACACCTCCTAATCCCTTTTGTCTGTACATGAACACACATTTTTGTGTGCACAAAAACAGGCTGTGGGCTAACCCAGCGGGCACACTTTCAATCACTGACCAGCCCGTTAGCTAATATTCTGGAGAGCCACTGACTTTTGTTTCTCTTCACCAGCTGTATGCAAAGGTTTGACTGCGAGTCCTGTCACAGCCCACCTCCCTCCGGAGGCTCACATGTTCAAAGCCTGGTCCCCATCTGGAGGCGCTGTTGGGAGGTGACTGGACCATGAGGACACTAATCTTAACCAGTGAGTCAATCCACTGAGGAGTTCTTCCCGAGTGGGCAGTTGAGGGTGGGGCCGGGCTGGAGAAAGTAGTCACCTAAGTGCATCTGAAGGGTGTGTTTTGCCTGGCCTCTCAGTGCCTCTCGCTCTCTCCAGGTTGCCTCAAGGTGAATCATTTTCCTCCACAGGCTCCTGATGTTCTGCCCCAGGACAGAAATCCGTGAACCTTTCAGATGAAGCAAACCTTCCCTCCCTGTAAGTCCATCACCCTTCTGGGGCAACAGCGGTGAAGGCTGTTTCACACCCTCCCCTCTGGGATCCTGAATAACAGATAACCAGGCCACGCGAATGCTGGCTGTTGTGATATTAATTAGCTGTCACATTCGCTCTACCATCGGGAGTTAGCACTTCCTCGATCCTAGTGTTGGCAAGGCTGTCCCACAGTCAGGAAGTAGAAAGGAGAAGTGGGGAAGAAAGCACAGCACAGAGATTAACTAATTACACCCCTCGGCGCTAGAGAACAAAGCGAGCTACCAGGCTTAGTGCAGTGCATCCAAAGGGCATTGCAGCGTTTGATGGATACTTCCTATACTAGGCATTGTGGGTAAGTTACCAACTCACTCCCAGTGTGCGAGGGAGTTAGGTGTGTCACTCATCACGATCACAGGAGTGTGTAAGCCCTACAACACGCGGGATTGTGAGGGACGATACCTTCCTTGCCCATTGCTAGGTTCATGGCTGAGGCACCTAAAACAGAAGATAAATAATCAAGAGGAAGTCATCTAAGTGTATGTATAACTTCTCTGCGACAGCAGAGCCTTAGAAATGAAGGCGTGAAAAAACACAGAAGCCTGGGCAGTCTTATGCTGTTTGATGAATAGTGTATGGTCGTGGGAAGATAAAATGGAACAAAGACAGCAATCACACCACCAGACCTGTTTGCTCAGGTTATTCTTGCCATCTCTGTGTCTTCAGGGATCAGAAGTCCCCTTTCTTCATGGTCTAGAAAAGCACCCCTAGAATGAAACTTTTCAGACCTGCTTCAGGGGAACAGAATGAGGGGGGAAATGATGGTTTTTCCTGTTGTTTTTTTTTTGTTTGTTTGTTTGTTTTGTTTTGTTTTTTCAGATGTCAAGATGCAGAGGTGTTGTAGTCAGTGAGAGACACCATTACCAAGGCAACTCATAAAAGAAAGCATTGAGCCTTTAATCCCAGTACTTGGGAGGCAGAGACAGGAGGATCACCTAGCTAGAAGCTAGCCAGGCCTACAGAACAAGTTCCAGGACAGTCAGGGCTACAAGAAAACCCTGTCTAGAAAAAAACAAACCAAACTAAACAAACAGAAAGCTGGCATTTAATTGGGGCTTGCTTACAGTTTCAGAGATTTAGTCCATTATCCTTGTGGCAGAAAACATGGCAGCGCACAGGCAAACATGGTGCTGGAGAAACAGCTGAGAATCCTGCATCTGGATCCACAGGCAACAGGAAGAGGGCTGACCTGAGTTTTTGAAAACCTCAAAGCCCATCCCCAGCGACCCTTCCTCCAACAAGGCCACACCTCCTAATCCCTCTCCAGTAGGGCCACCCCTGGCGACTAAGCATTCAAACAGATGAGCCTATGGGGACCATACTTCTGGAAACCACTACCAGAGATAACATGTCCTGAACCTCAGGGTGCAGGCAAGTCAGCAAATGTGACCCCCCAGAAGGAGCAGAGGGAGGAGGCCTTTCACAAAGCACGTGGACCGGCCTAGTGGAGAAAATCTTCAGGGCAAGGGGACTAGCGGAAGCTTTATGAGAGAGACACCTTCGCTGGGCTAATTCAGTAGCTGGGGCTGGTAGGCGCGCAGAGAACAGGCGGGCAGCAAAGAGGAACAGGAGATTCATCTCAGCAGGAAACACGGGCCCTGTTCTGGGCAGTTAGAGCAAGAGCGGAAAGGATGAGTTAATTAGGAACTGGAGCCTGGAGCCTGGCAATTAATTGCCTGAGAGTAACAGGAGGATTTAGGGGCGGCAGGTGGTTAGGAGAGGGAAGGAGGAAGGGAGCCAAGGAAACCAAGATTCTCTGAAACGTACCGAGTCCTTCTATGTTTTGTTTTTTCTCTCTAGAACCTCCTTCCTTACCCCAGTTTTATAAACCGGGAAAGAAAGGAAAATCAATCAGGAAGTAGTTGTAGGATAAAGATCTATTGAATGCTTTATCTGCTCACCCTGTCTGTTAAGATACAGCGCGAGATTGGACCGCAAGGAGTCTCCGGGCAGGTGCGAGACAGACACATTGGAGCTTAAGTGAGAAGTTTTATTGAGAGAAGAGGAATGGGAAAAGGGGGGAGTGGGGCGGGGAGACCAGCCTCTGGGGGACAGGAGCGGAAAGAGAGAGAGAGAGAGAGAGAGAGAGAGAGACGGGGGAGGAGGGGGAGGGGGAGGGGGAGGGGGGGAGACTGGGGACAACGGACGAAGGAACAACGTAAAGACAGGGCTGATGTACAGAGCCAGGGTACTTACTACCTGCCACTCCCACGGGAGCGACGCAGGGTGCTGCACTCTGCTAGGTCCCCAGGGGGCAGGCTCAGATATGCCTGAATGCCAACACTCTCCACCAAGGCTCTCACTCTGTAGCCCAGGCTAACCTGGGAGTCATTATTCTCCTATCTCAGTCTCCGTATCACAGGAGTCTGTGAATTTGCCGTCGTGCTAGACCCAGCACCCCATCCTCAAACAGCTCCCCAAGGCTCTGCTGCCCTTGGGAACACAGGGAGTACTAAGATCAGCAGGCACACCTCACCCAGCTTAAGGAAGACGATCCTTGAAAATCCCATATGAAAGTCCCTGAGAAATAAGACTCCTTTTCCAGCGTGAGTAGATCAAGGATGTCTGTCATTTAGGACCTGGCTTCTTTAGGCCTTCTTAATTCCATCCTCGGCCTGCTGGATTTTCACCTTTAAGCTTGTTAATACAAGCCCGTTTCCTCTGGGGTTTTTAATGTTAACGAGACCACAAAAACCTTCTCATTGGCTGGAACCCGGGCTTTGATCAGTTCAGAAGGAGTCACCGTGGGAAGACAGGGTCAGTCTTGGTTACTCCCTGAGGCCAGAGTCAGGTGCTCTTAGGCCTGGGTCGCCACTGAATGAAACCAGGTTCCAGAGTCTAGAAATATATGTCTATAATTTGACATATAGCAGTTGTCTGTCCTATGGAACATCACAGGAGGTGGGGACGTGTTGAAAGAAACAAAAAACTAGAAAAAGAGAAAGCCATCAGGCAGTGGTGGCACACACCTTTAACCCCAGCATTTGGGAGGCAGGGGCAGGCGGATCTCTGAGTTCAAGGCCAGCGAGGCCAGCCTGGTCTACAGGGTACATTCCAGAATAGTCAGGGCTATACAGAGAAACAAACAAACAAAAAATCAGCCCAACAAATAATAAAAAAGGAAGGAAGGGAGGGAGGAAGGAAGGAAGGGAAGAAGGAAGGGAGGAAGGAAGGGAGGGAGGAAGGAAAAGAGAAAGTCAAAGAGGTCTCCTAAATAACTCTTGGTGGCATTTAACAATAAGAAAGGTTTTTTAAAAGCCTTTTCCATGCAACACAGCAGGCTATGGCTGGTTTACATGTCTTATGGTATCTGGGGACCTAACATAGTGGAAAGCATTAGAGACAATTCCTTTATCACTGAACTATAAAATAAGGGTGTTTCTTTTTTTTGTAATATAATTTTATATTAAAAAAAATTTCCACCTCCTCCCCACCTCCCATTTCCCTCCCCGTCTCCCTTTTCCCTCCCCCTCCTCCCACTCCTCTCCCCCC
>NW_026067965.1:2201157-2256779 GCF_014885135.2 Alexandromys fortis
GGGCATCTCTTGGGTATATTCCCAAGAGTGGCATTGCTGGGTCCAGGGGTAGGTTGATCCCGAATTTCCTGAGAAACCGCCACACTGCTTTCCAAAGTGGTTGCACAAGTTTGCATTCCCACCAGCAATGGATGAGGGTACCCCTTTCTCCACAACCTCTCCAGCAAAGGCTATCATTGGTGCTTTTTATTTTAGCCATTCTGACAGGTGTAAGATGATATCTCATAAGGGTGTTTCTTAACTCAGCTTGGTGTAAGCTGTGTCCTGCATGCACCTCTTAATAATCTGGTATGTTCCTTACGAGCCACTGTACATCCTACCGTGGGAGAGGCCAGCCCTCCGCTGCTGGTCCCAGATGGCAGTACACCTGCGTGAGACTCAATGTCTTCTGTGGTTTTTTTTTAATTAGCAGTAAAGCCAGTGTTGGGTAAGATCTCTGGGAGTTGTGAGTCTGAACAATCGATCCCTTTGTTATCCCAAGTAAACAACAATGTGATCATGTCTATTAGACAGGTGAAGAAGTCGAAGCCTGGAAGATTGAAACCCTTACCCGGGGTCATCTAGACGGAGCAGGGCAGCATAGCACCAGGGCTTGGAGGCTTTCTGCTATGGCGGTGGCTGACTGCTCTGTGGTGCCATTTCCTGAGCCAGGAATGGAGTCACGTGACCACGTCGGTAAACACCATGGCCGACACCCGTTCTAGAGGTTTGTTGTATTCTGCTGTAAGTAACTGTTGAGACCACGGGCAAAAGCCAGATGGTGTGACTTTCTCTCCACTTCCCAACTAGAATAGGGGCAGAACTTCTTACATTTGTTTACATTTATTTACCGTCTGGTGTGTCTGTGCGGGTACCTGGGCTCCAGCATGGAGGCAAAGGTCAGAGGACACCGTCAGAGTTTGTGCTCTCTCTTTCCAGCATATAGGTTCTGGGGGATCAAATTCAGGTCATCAGGCTTGGGGACAAATTACCCTTTACCTACTGAGTCATCTTGATGGCATGTGCCAGCTGAGTTTTGTTAACCGACACAAATCTAGACATATCTGGGAGGAGGCCTCTTGGTTGAGAAACCACCTCCATCAGATGCCTGGAGGCAAGTCTATATGGCGTTTCTTTGTTGATTAAGAATTGATGTGGGAGGACACTGTGGGTGATGTCACTCCTGGCTAGTTGGTCCTGGATGGTATAAGAAAGTAGGCGGGGAAAGCCATGAGTGAGCACACCAATAAAACAGCATGCAATAAAAGCATGCAACAAAAGCCTGCATGGCTTCTGCTTCAGTTCCTGCCTCCAGCTTCCTGCCCTGGCTTGCTTCAGTGACTGAGTGTGACTTGAGGGTCATAAGGTGAAATAAACCCTTTCCTCTCCAAGTTGGTTTGGTTATGGGGTTTATCACAGCAATAGAAACCCCAAGGAAAACAGGGTCCTTGACTCTGAATTTTTTTTAAGGTAGTAGCAATTGACTTTATAAGAAAGTTTGAGGCAAAGAGATGTGGTAAGCTTGGTTTGAGGTGTGAGACATCGATAGGACATTTCTAGTAGAAGTGTGGACATCCAAAACAAGACCTATGCAAAGAACAGCCAGGGCTGGAAAGAGAGAGAGCTGTGAAGTCGTCTGTATTAGCTGAACTGTAGGTATGGCTGAGATATGAAGAAACTCTTTGGGAACTGAGATGGTCCAAAACTTAAAGATGCTGTGAAAAAATGGTGAGACTTGGGCTACAAAACCCAGGCAAAGGAGGTTCCGGAGTGTGTATGTCAACATCAATCCCCAGGAGTTCAAGTCCCACAGAAGACGAAGACCCAGTGGGACTGACAGTTAATCACCAGCCAGCAGCGGCATTAGAGAGACTTGTGGAAGTGGGGACCGAACCAGACAACACTGCTTATGGAGCGTGAGGAGATGAGGGTGCTTTGGCAAGAAGAAGAGGCAACGGAGGCTGAGACAGGGTGGAAGAAACTTCACAATGGGGACTAGCCGTACGTTTACATATGTCTGGAGAAGGAGCCAAGGCATGGGAACAGTAACCTCACCGGAGGGAGAACACACAGTAGTTCTGGATGACAGGATGAATCCAAGTGCACAGATAGGAAAACTCGTCTCGAAAAGAAGGAGGATTTCTGCAGCTGGCAGAAAGAGTCAAGCAACTGCTGACAGTAGGATTATCTGCTTTCCGAGGGTTGGGGAATAAGCAGAGACAGGCAGAGCTAAATGAACCGTGTTCACATAAATCAGTGTCTATATTTACTTCCCTGTAACCCAAGAGGCAGCAGATGCTCGAGAAGCAGACTCTGAAACCCAGCCTGCTGCTTTGTATTTCGTTTCTGGCCAGGACATGTTTTTCGTGGAAGGTCATATTTAAATCCCCATAGCACGATCACAGCAACTGTGCTCAGAACACGTGGGGCAGAGAAGTGTCCAACGCCCTGCAGCCCTCAGGTTATTTTTATTATCATGAAAATCTTGACATGATGGAAGTTGGGCTAATGTTTAGCTATCTGCCTTATGTTTGATCCCATCAAAAATAGTCCGGTACATCTAACAAGAATTGTGCAACCAAATAATAATAGTAGATTAAAGACAGAAAGGGAGCAAAGACAATGAAAGATTTTGAACAGCAGCAAATGCAGAAATGGGAATTTGGGGGCGGGGGGAGGGAATGAGGCACCGTGAATTAAACCAAGGCAAAGTCAAATTATTAAGTCCATGCAGAGTAGACCTTGGGAAATTTGTAGCACAGACATTACTGGTGAGAACCTGAGCCTGTGATGCTAAGGAAGTTGCCACAGAAGGGTCAAGGGTTCAAAGCTATCCTAGGATACATAGCAAGAATGTTTAAAACAAACAAACAAACAAAGCCAAAAGGAAAAGAAATCAGCAATTAGTATTTAAATTGACTCCCTTTTGAGCAGTTGCTAGTGTTTTGTAATAAGGAGAATGGGGGATGGAAAGATGAAGTTGGTCATGTACCACTTAGCAAACTGACCCAGCTGCAACTCAAACCCAAGTTTGAGTTTCCAAACCTGTTTCTCATTAGTCCCTACTCTACGCCAGCAGCTCTGAAACTGGTCTCAAGTATCTTATTCTTTGGTCTCGGGATTTTAGAAAATATAACGGTTTTCATGATGAAAAATCCTCAACAAAGTAGAAATAAAAAGTTGACCCCCTCAACACAGTAAAGAGCAGTTGCGAACAACCCGCGGTGCTGTGTGACATTTTACTCTTTGGGCTTTTTTGGCTTTTGGTTTTTTGAGGGACCCACCATCCAGCTCCCAAATAATCACACATGGAGGCTTATTCTTAGTTAAATGTCCGGCCTTAGCTGAACTTGTTTCTTGCCAGCTTTTCTTAACTTAAATTATCTCATCTATCTTTGGCCTTGGGACTTTCACCTTTCTCTATTCCTGAATACCTTTTCTTTCCCTCTTACTCCATGTCTGGCTATGTGGCTGGGTGACTGGCCCCTGAAGTTCTCCTTCCTGTTCCCAGATCCTTTCCCCCAGATTATCTTCATATTTATCCTCTCTGCCTGCCAACCCCACCTGTTTCTCTCTCCTGCCTCGCTAGACCATTAGGTGTTTTGGACAGGAACAGGAACACAGCTTCACAGAGTTAAACAAATGCAGCGTAAACAAAAGCAACACACCTTAAAATAGTATCCCCAACACCGTAGTTAGCATGGTACTCGATGTGAAAATACTTAAGACGCTGCCCTGAACGAGCATTAGATGGAGATGGGAGGGTGGTCTGCCTACGACATCTGTGGTCACAATTTATTGATCATCATTGATCACCAGGCGTGATTCGGCTGATCTGGCTGGATGGACGGAGTGTTGTTTCTCCCTCACTATCCCACGCCTGTTCCTCCTGAAGCCATGCACTAAGAGCATGGCCTTCCCTAAACGGAAGAGCTTTGCTGTGGGCAAGGATATGCAGTGCCGCACTCTCCTTCCAGAACCTCCAAAGCAGCTCTCAGGATCAGGAACGCGATCTGCTGATTCTCATCTCCCCGAGGTGACACTGTTCTAGACATCCCAGGCAGAGCAATGGGGCAAAAGAAAAAGAAAACAAACGAAAAAGCATCTAAAATGGAAAGGAGGAAATAAAACAGTTCTTATTCACAGATTATCTGGTCCTATGTATAGAAAGAAACTATCAAAGAATACATGTACAAAAGCCATTGCTGAATTTGGCAGTGTGGCAGATGTAAGATCAATGCCCAGAAATATGTTTTATTTGGATATGAGCAACGGACTATTCAAATAAACTTTTAAAAAATTTCACTTGTAACAGCTTTTCACACAGATACTGGCGACTCAGTTTAGACCCTCATGCTTGCAAGGCAAACGCTTTACTGACTGAACTATTGTCCCAACCCAAGTTATAAGGTTAGTACACTGAAGAATCTAAAAAGTATTAAACTTAAATTGTAAGGGGTCCTGTTAGCCAAAACAATTTTGGGAAATAGAACTAACATTGGATGGTTTATATTTCCTAATTTCAAATTCACAAAAACGTACAAATTAAACCAGTGTGGTATTGGCAAATGATAACCGTATAGATCAATATACTAGAATTGAAAGTCTAGGGGTAAGCTCAAACCTCTGTGGTCAATTGATTTTCAAAAAGAGTACCAAGCTGATTTAATGGGAGAAAAAATGGTGCTTCAATAAATGGTGTTCAGACAACTGGATATTTACTGTAAAAGAACAAAGGTGGGGCCAGGCAGTGATGGCGCACGCCTTTAATCCGAGCACTTGGGAGGCAGAGGCAGGCGGATCTCTGTGAGTTCGAGACCAGCCTGGTCTATAGCGTGAGTTTCAGGACAGCCAGGGCTACACAGAGAACCCTGTCTTGAAAAAACAAAAATAAAAATAAATAAAATAAAGAGAATGAAGGTGGACCTTTGCCCCATATCATATGCAAAAAATCAACACAAACTGGATGCATGACACAAGGCTAAGAATTAAAACTATTTTACTATTAGAATAAAACATGAGGGTAAATATGCACAATTTGGGATTTAGCAAGCAATTCTTAGAAAGGATGCTAAAATCTCAACTTAAAATTGAAGAATTGGGGGCTGAGAGATGGCTCAGAGGTGGTGGCAGTTTGAACAGGAATGACCCCCCTAGACTCACGTGTTTGAATGCTTGGCCCACAGGAAGTGGCACTATTAGGAGCTGTAGCCTTCTCTGAGTAGGTGTGGCTTTTTGTGTCACTGTGGGGTGAGCTTTGAAGCCTCCTCTGCTCGTACTGTGGCCAGTGTCACAGACTCCTTCTTGGGCCTGCAGGTCTGGATGTGGGCTCTCAGCTCCTCTCCAGCACCATGTCTGCCTGCGCGTCACCATGTCCCACCACAATTTTATTTATTTATTTATTTTGTTTTTTCAAGACAGGGTTTCCCTGTAGTTTTAGAGCCTGTCCTGGAACTATCTCTCTCTCTCTCTTTTTTTTTTTTTTTTTTGGTTTTTCGAGACAGGGTTTCTCTGCGGCTTTGGGAGCCTGTCCTGGAACAAGCTTTGTAGACCAGGCTGGTCTCGAACTCCCAGAGATCCGCCTGTCTCTGCTTCCCGAGTGCTGGGATTAAAGGCGTGCACCACCACCGCCCGGCAACACTGCAATTTTATTTTTTTTTCTTGGTTGTTTCTTTTTTTAATTTAAATTTATTTATTTATTTATTTATTTATTAAAGATTTCTGCCTCCTTCCCACCACTGCCTCCCATTTCCCTCCCCCTCCCCCATCAAGTCCCCCTCCCCCGATCAAGTCCCCCTCCTCATCAGCCCAAAGAGCAATCAGGGTTCCCTGACCTGTGGGAAGTCCGAGGACCACCCACCTCAATCCAGATCTAGTAAGGTGAGCATCCAAACTGCCTAGGCTCCCACAAAGCCAGTACGTGCAGGAGGATCAAAAACCCATTGCCATTGTTCTTGAGTTCTCAGTAGTCCTCATTGTCCGCTATGTTCAGCGAGTCGGGACACTGCAATTTTAAAATGTCCAAGAAGCGCTTGGAATTAACCAATAGAGAAGTGCATACCAAACCAAACCCACCCATGGGATAACATATTACAATCCTAGGATCTTGGTCAGCAGCAGGAGCATCACATCCTCCACAGCACAGAAGATGACTGCCATCATGTCCTGAGGCTCAGAAGCGGCACGTAGATGCTGAGTGAGACATCTTTGTGTCTGTATGGGAGAGTGGCTGGACCGCTGTGAGTCACGTGATGTCAAGGACCATCTTCTCCATCTGTGAGTCACGTGATGTCAAGGAACCGTCTTTTCCATCTTCTCTCTCTCAGTACCCGGTAAGTGACTGCAAAGAAATGGCTGCTGCTCGGGGTAGGTTATTTATTTACCAATAGATAAAGGGGAGTGAGGGTCAGTGATGCTTAGAGCCTCCTCCTTCAGTTCTAACCGGAAGTCTAGGAAAATGGTCAAAGTAAACTACTCTCACGGTAACCATGAAAGTTGGCAAAACCAAGGGAAAAACAAGCAAAAGAGGGTGGTAAGTGTACCCACACAACACTCAGAAACACTAAGGAATGGAACTTCCTTATTTATCTTAAAGCAGATTGGTCTTAGCAGGTCCCACCTACTAGACGAAATGGGGAAATGTGTTTCAGCCTGTTTCAGTAACTTGTCCAAGACAGGAAGACAACCAATCCCTGTGTGCCTCCATTTAGTGAACTGACTCTCCTAGCTTCTCCCTTGCTGCCCAGCCTATCTGTAAACCGGACAATCTAGGGAGAGACCACGTGCCCTCAGGATATTGTTGGGCTGCTTGACTACCTTGTCCTTGCCCTGGATCAGCGATATGTATGGGCTGGTGATGGTTGACACACTGGCTCTGGCCCTGGTGTTCTGGTGTCCACAGCTGACCTTAGCAGTCACGTTAACCTGTAGCCTAGTTTTGTTTCTCTTGGTCAGAGCCTGAGGGCTGCTCTCCAGCTGGCTCCACCTCAGTTTGGCATTGACTGACCCACTGCGCTCCACGGACACATTGTCTACCAGGCAAGGAGGTCACTTTGTCCCCACCCAGCAGGTCTATGGAAGTCTAGTTGTTCTTAATTGCAATCTTAGGAGCTAAGGGAGGCTCAGGAGTGGATAGCATGACCCCCTGACCACGGAACTTCCTCCAAATGGCCTTGATGAGGAGGCTGGACGTCCACTCTTTCATTCCGAGGGAGGACAAATCCGTCTTGAAAAAGGCAGAGGAGGATCGCTCACACTCACGAGGCAGAGGCAGGCGGATCTCTGAGTTCCAGTGAAACCTGGGAGAGGCTGGGGTTGGCCGAAGAAAGGGCAAGTTTCAGCTCTTCTCTCCTTGACCTTTGCCCTCCCTGGAACTTGAATTGGGGTCGAAGGCTTGAGTGCAGCCTTAAGTGTAGAGGGTGGAATTTCACACGCTTACCGGTTTCCATGGCACACGTGAGTATTTCTGCCTCTGGCGCCGTGGCTTTAGCGTCTATTAATACCTCAGCGCTCATCCCTTCAAAGAGCGGGTAGTCCAGCAGCAGCTACCATTCCGTACACTCCCCGAAACCCACATTCCAAGGGCCTAATCACCGCCTCTCACGCTTTCCAGATCTCGTCTCTTCTTTGGCATTAGATCATTTTCCAAAATAGATCTTTTCCTCCTCCTTCCCCCCGGCTGCCTTTTCTAGGGTTTTCCTAAATGCCTTCCTGCCAGCAGATCCTTTTCTTCGGCGTGCTCCCATTCGTTCTAATTATAAACTAGCACGCATGGTGGCATGTGTTACCTTCCCTCGGCTGGGTTCCAGAGAGCACCGACAAGCAGAGAAAGAAAGGCTCTGTAAGAAATTTAGCTTAGGACACGGCAAATTGCCGTTGCTGCTGCAGTATTTAAAGGAATACAGAACACGGGAGTTTGACGTCGAGCTGAGCAGGCCTCCCTGGGTTTCCACCTCTCGATAAACAGGAAGCTTCGTTGGACAAGTAATGCTCTGGTGGTGTTTGTAATCTCACCTCTAGTCCTTGCAGTGGGGGCGGGAGCGGATTAAATGACATCTCTTCCAATTCTAGGTAATACCCGACAGCGCTTCAGGGGCTCAAGGAACTAAATCAACGTCAGCTTCTGATGGTCCTGCCTGGGGTCCGTCCTGGAGCTTTCCCAGGAGCTTGCTCGTTCAAGACTTCAATGTAGTCTCTGCTCGGCGTTTCCTTATTTAAAAAAAAAAAAAAAAAACAAAAAAACAAAAAACAAAAAAAACCAGCCTCTTTCTTTTTCCTCAGTGAATGATCATGAGGAAAATCACCCATAACCTTATCTATCACTCTGTAAGACCTAACAGCGTGCTTATGTGTTTTCCTATATATAGTGAGCATATATTTTCATAAAGCCTTAGGCATTTCACACAGAATGCCTTATTCTGAGCTCAGAGGACAAACCCATGTGTGTGGCCCGTGCTGTGTAGCCTGTTCCTCCTTTGTCAGTGTTATAGGTTGAGAATACTTTTTCACATGGATAGACCGCTTTCCAGCTGATAATCCTGAGCCCGTCACACGACTGACTGTACTGTAGTTGTCCTCGTTAGCTTCAGCTGTCCTAGGGACAAACCCAGTCATGCGGGAAGAAGGAACCTGAATTAAGGAATTGCCTAGATCAGATTGTCTTGTGGGCATGTCTGCAGAGCATTTTCTTGATTAATGATTGGCGTGGGCGGGACTGTCCCAGTGTGGGCGGTGCCACCTGGGAAGTTGTCCTGAGTAGGTAGTGTAAGAGCTGCCTGAACTAAGCAGGGAAAGCCAGCCAGTAAGCAGTGTTCTTCCACGGTCTCTGCTTCAGTTCCTGCCTCGGACTCCTGCCTCAAGTTCTTGTCCTGACTTCCCTCGATGAATGGACTGCCTGCCGCCTGTAAGATGAAATAAACCCTCTGGTCCCCAAGATGCCTTGGGTCACTACTTTATGGCAGCAAAGCAAGGGAGCCCAACCTGGAACGACAGTCGAGGAACTGTCTAGGGTGTTTCCACTTTAAAACTCAGCATAGCAATTTGAGCTCCTTGTTTTAAAATCTACACCCAGCTCCATTTCTGCAAGATAGATTACTATAGTATGACACAATTTCTTAAGTAAGAAATGCATTGGCTTTTAAACTGTGGACATATACTTCTGAATTACCCCCAGGGAATTCACTGCTTTAGCCACTGAAAGGGAGACTGAGCTGGGGATACAGCTCACTGGTAGAGTGCTTCCCTCATATGTACAAGGCCCTGGGTTTGAGTTCCAGGATGAAAGAGGGGAAGGGTATTTGCCTTATTGATTTACAAAGGTGTTTTATATATTACACCACCACACCTTTGTCATAAATCATGTAAACTCCAGATTTTCGGTTTTTCTACTTTTGATTTAATTATGCATTAATAATTAATAGATAGATTGAACTGAACAGCCTGTAATTTTTTTTTATTTTATGAGTCTTGATGTCCTCTTTAGAAAAGCATTTCCTACCTTAAGAACAATCCTTTCTACTTGAATTTTACTCTGGTTCCTTTATAGTTTCTTCTTGGCATTGTTCCCCCTTGCTTTTCCTTTTTATTATTATGGTTTTGTTGTTGTTGAGGCAAGATCCCTCTACATGGCCCAGACTGGCTTTGAACTCACAATGCACGCCAGGCTGGCATCAAACTCATGATCTACCTCTCTCGGCCACTGAGCGCAGAGATTGCATACATGGATCAACACCCAGATTCCCATCATATTTTGAAATATATAGACTACTACTTCAAATATGTAGGGAGAGAATTACAATCTAACTCATGTGAGCTAAGTAATTTTATACCTAGTATCTTTACCAGTGAATTCCATGCTTTTCCCACTAATATGAAATGTTTCCTTGTTTGTCTGTCTATAATAGAGTTTCTGGTGTTCCTAGTCTCTTCAAGTATGGCAGACTACTATTTATCAGTCACATGTTATAGATCCACCTGTCAAGCACCTATATGTCCCCAGACTCCTCTACTTGCTTTTTCTATTTCATTTCAGATAACCATTACAGCATCTCCATGGAGAAGCCTCGTCTTCAAACTCAGGACAGTTCCCTGGAGCAGATGCCAGCAACATCTCCACACAAGCCTGTGTTTTATAGACTTTGAAAAATAAGGTATTTCACATCAGTTAGTTGACTGCTGCTTGTGAAAAAGAAAATCTCCCATGGCAATTTCCCTGAGTCAGAGCATAATAAGAAGCCAAGTGGGGTGCACTTAGCTGGGTTTAATAGGATACCCTTCTGGAATGGCCACCACTAGTGCTAGGTGACGAGGTAGGAAAAGCTTCCGGAAAGACTCCTCCCACCTACTCTGTGGATCAAGCCAGCAGCGTGTCAGGACACTTTTCTATCGCTGTGGGTCAGCCCTAGAGCATATGTGTAGTAGAGAAAAAACGTCAACGTCAACATTTGCATGACTTGAAGCCAAACAGTCTGATTTCCCCCAATCCATCAAAGTACAAATTTATGAGGGAACTTTGTTCTCAGTTATAGTTGATCAAGATGAAGTCTACTGTCAAGACTGTTCTTGGTAAGTCACTGACTTCAATTGGATAATCACATCCTTCTTGTGAAATCACACAGAATGCATTTATCAGCCTTCCTGTGTTTATAAAACACACATCTGTACTGTAAATGTCTGTGACAGCTCCCACAGAGAAGCATCAGTCTTCCCTGGATTGCAGAACACCCCACAAAAGAGACTGTCTCCACTAACAACTGTGAATGCTGACGACATTCGCTCAACAGCCAATAATAACCTTCTGATCATTTTAGAGTATAGTCTTTCTGCTTTCTCTCTAGAAAACATTCTCTTGCCATAGGAAAGTCAGAACTCCAGGGCACAGCCTTACAGAGGTGTTTCGGCGACTTCATTCTTCCTCTTTCAAGTGTGCCAGAAGGTTCGAAAGACTTCTGTATGTGACAAAGCCTGCACAGGCCAGTTTTCTACTTAGCTTTGTGTTATTTTTTTCTTAAAAGTTCCTCATAAAATATGCATCTATGATGCAATCATTTTACAGATGATAAAATGAAATAAAGAGAGGTCAAGGCAACACTGGTTAATATACTGCCTCTAGCAGTATATTACTGCTATTAATTGATATAACAGTATATTACAGTACTGACGTACCGACCTAGGCTGTCTGTAAACGACCATGCTCCATTCTGTCTCAGCGTTATAGTTCTGAGGATGTTTGGTTTTAATTGTATGTGTAAGGGTGTTGTGTCTGCCATTTCTGTGTATGTCTGCATACCACTTGCATGCCCGGTGCCCTCGGAGGCCAGAAGAGGATGGCAAATCCCCTGGAAGTGGAGTTACAGATGGTTGCGAGCTGTTGTGTGGGTACTAGGAATTGAACCTGGGTCCTCTGGAAAAGCAGCCGGTGTTCTTAGCTTCTGAGCCATCTTTCGAGCCCAATCTTGGGAAATATTGCTTGAAGAGCTTTCCACACCAGCACACATGATACTCTGCAGGGGGCTCTGTGACCACCGTAGTCAGCAGAGTAACAATCCACAGGGGGCAAAAAGGCCCTCTGCTCAACCTAAGTAGCCAGTGTTGGATCAAACTTTGGGAGTCTGACCCCAGTAGTTTAATTTGTTTGTTTTTGTTTTTCAAGACAGGGTTTCTCTGTAGCTTTGGAGCCTGTCCTGGAACTCGCTCTATAGACCAGGCTGGTCTCGAACTCACAGAGATCGGCCTGCCTCTGCCTCTCAAGTGCTGGGATTAAAGGCTTGCGCCACCACCGCCCAGCCCAAGTAGTTTAGTTTTTTTAGGCATATTTTTAGTTATGTTTTTAGGCATATTTAAGTGCTATAACAAATAAAGCTTTCCCGAAGATCAGAGTGCAGAGCTAAGCCACTAGTTAGCCATAAAGGCCAGGCACTGTGGCTTTTAATCCCAGCACTTGGTAGGCCGAAGCAGATGAATCTCTGTGAGTTCAAAGCCACCCTGAACTACATGAGATAAATCCAGTTTAAAAGAGAAACAGAGCCAGGAGGTGGTGGCTCACACCTTTAATCCCAGCATTAGGGAGGTGGAGACAGGATGGGATATGGCTGGGCAGAGAGGGAGGAGCTCAGAGCTTTCGCTGGTTGTTGTTCTTTGACCTTTCAGCTTTTACCCATAATATCTGATATAGCATACATTCTAATAGGTCTTAATAATAAAAGCCCAGAATCAGATATAGAGGAAAATGCTGAGAGATCAGAGAGATGAAGGAGCAAACCACAGCCATCTTAGCTACTGAGCTTCCCAGGTAAAAAGAGACTCAGTTCCTGTCTCCTCCCACCTTATCCATTCCTCTCTCCTGCCAGTCATTTCACTTCCTGACTGTCTGTACTGACCTCCAGACTCCATGGTTAGCTAGTGGCTAGCTAGCTCTGCCCTCTGATCTTCAGGCAAGCTTTATTTGTACAAACAAGATATCACCACAATCTGACTCCGGGTTTATTATTAAGACCAATTAGAATCCACACCACAGAACAATTTGATGAAAAGATTCCTGGTGATAATAAATTCAAACCTGCATGCATAATAAAGCAGATATAAATCTCCTGGAGGAATAAAAACTCTTTGCAAAGGGCATGTGCCACCTTCCATAAAGACGGGTTCTATAGACTCACCGAGAATAACAAGCTTGTGTATGGTAGAGGTCTGTGGGAGGGTCCAGTGTGGTCTCGGACCACACAGAGAGTACACAGATCACCAGGTGGTCACCACCTCTTCTCCCAGCCTTCTGGGCAATAACAGACTGTACATGCTTTCCTCTGAAGGAACACCCCTGTGTGTTTAACATTTTGGGTTCCCTAGTGCTTATCTGTGAGCCCAAAGACCTCCTACAATACTCATTCTATAAATGACTATACTTTTAGACTATATAAGTAAACCATAATTTAATTAGTTCCTTCTTGATGCGTTCTGAGGCTAGAACTCAGGTGCTTTCAAAGCAAGCACACTACTGACTGAGACATCTTCTTAACAAGATTAAATCATTCTCCTAGTTTTGTTTGGTATTATTCATTGTTAGCATACTGAAGTAGAACTGATTTTTCCATAGGTCTTTTTTCTTGGAATCCTGAATTGTCCTGACCTTCAGGACATGAACGGGATTCGAACCCTGGAAGAATGGGAATGAAAGGGACAGGAGACACAAGAAATGGACAGCAAGTCTGTATTCTGATCAAGCTGCAAACTTTATTTTTTTTTCCTCAGGAGCATTTTATGGCAAAAGGACAGGAGGGATAGGATGCTGGAATGTCAGGTGTGGAGATGTCTCTGGCTGAGAGAAAGAGATGAAGGGGAGACTGAGGGTCTGTGACTGTTATCTAACAAAATAAATGCTGATTGCTTCTGAAGCCTGGGGCCTGCAGGTCTCACAGGGAGATAAGACACTGGGTTAATTTCCTAGGCTGGGAACTTGCCCTGCAGAGGTGAATATCTTACTTAATTTGTGACTAAGATGGCTATAATCAAAATACAGGTCTTTCTGAGGCCATTTCAGTTGTAACGACAGTTTGATCTCTTTGATGAGGAATCCCATGGAAAATTACCAAACTCTGTTGTAGGAAATAGAAGGTCAGGATGCCCTGGATAACTTAGCTTCTGTTAAATTGCCTGTTTGTGCAGAATCCCCTCCAACTAATCACTTAGCTTGTATAAAATCGCCTGCTTACCTGAACTCCTACACCCCCCCCCCCACACACACCTAGCATGATGCCAGTAAATGGTTTTTGCCTTCAAAACTTCAAAAACCCTGTGTTCTAGACGCTGGGAGCCACACCTAGGTCCAGAAACACCTGGGTGTGGTCCTAGCCAGCTGGCAGGAAAAGATTTTTAATTGACTATAAACAGCATCAGGTGTGAGATGTCTCTTTCATCACCCCATAACAGCATTATGGCTGAACCCATGCCTGCTGATTTCTGTAGCAAGAATGCATTGTTCTGGATCTTTCTTACACCACTACAATTGAAAACAGAAATGGAGCTATAAGCAATGGCTCAGAGAACCTATCAAGGGGGGTGAGAGCCAGAGAGGAGAGAAAAATGGCAGAAAAGCAAGGGGACTTTTAAGTGACAGAAGGATGGAGAAGCTGAGATGATGTGGGCTGTCGGGATTGGTTGGGAAGCAGGTGCCCTTGTCTGAGGTAGTTGACCTTTGGGGCAAGGTTAAGGGAGGTTCCTGGAGGATTTTTTTCCCTCCAGACTGTGTTTCTCTGTGTAGCCCTGGGTGTTCTGGAACTCACTCTGTAGACCAGGCTGGCCTCAAACTCAGAGATCCACCTGCCTCTGCTGCAGATGAACGCAGGGACTAAAGGCGTGCACCACCACCTACTAGCTGGTTCCTGGAGGGTTAAGGGAGATTCTTGGTGAAGCGCAGCTGCCTTGGGAGATCTGCTTTTCTAGTTACTGCAAACCTTTGGCTTGTTTACCCAACAGCAACCCTCTGTTTACCCCAAATCCTCCTGCTTAGGACAATATCCCCAGCACTGCCATTTTGTAAAAAGGAGAACTTTGGACCTGACAGCAATTAATTTTATTGTGGGTTGCTTTTTTAAAAGTTTTGTTTATTTCTTTGGGACAGGGTCTCACTCTGTAGCCCTGGCTGGCTGAGAACGTGCCTTGTAGATTCAGGAATTCAAGAGAGACCTCTGTCTCTCTAGTTCTAAAATTAAAGAGATTGGACACTGTGTTCCTCCCACTTTGTAGTTTTTTTTTTTTAATACTTTTTGTGTTTGTAGGTGTGTACACACGCTGAAGTAAACAGCCAATGCGGATGTCAGAGGACAACCTGCCAGTCTCTTCTGGGATGGAATTCGGGTCTTTGATCTTTGCAGAAAGCACCTTTACCTACAAGTCATCTCTCTGGCCCTGTGGGCTATTTTTGTGTATTTATTTATTTTGGAGACAGAATCTGTCTTAGTTAGGGTTTAACTATTGCTGTGAGGAGATACCTTGACCACAGCAACTATTATAAAGAAAACACTTCACTGAGGGGGCTGGATTACAGTTTAGAGGTTCAGTCTGTCATGGCAGGGAGCATGGCAGCTGTTGGCAGATGTGATGCTGAAGCTGGGAGTCCTACATCTTTAGGCAACAGGAAGTCAACTGTCACTGAGGAAAGCTAGAGAAAAAAGACCTCAAAGACCACCTCCAACAGAAGGTGTGCCCTCCAGTCTCAAGGTCTGGATTAAATAAGTGTGCCAGGTGGTGGTGTTAATCCCAGCACTCTGGAGGCAGAGACAGGTGGATCTCTGTGAGTTCGAGGCCAACCTGGTCTACAAGAGCTAGTTCCAGGACAGGCTCCAAAGCTACAGTGAAACCCTGCCTAAACAAAACAAAACAAAAGTGTGTCATCCAGTCCCCTCCAAGACCTGATAGTGCCACTGTCTATGAGTGTATGGGGACCAAATACATTCGAACTACCACAGGGTCTCACTAGTTGGCCAGGAATTCACAGGGCTCAGTAAGCCCCTGCCTCCTAGGATCAAAGGTGTGCATCACCACACTCAGCTTTATCTTTTTAAATGACATCCCTTCATCACAGGATGGGTGTATATACCTGGAGGTCAAAGGACAGCTTGCTGGAGTCAGTTTTCTCCTTCCGCCTTGTAGGTCCTGGGGATTAAACTCAGGTCATCAGACTTGGGGGCAAACGTATCTCTACTTTTAAAATCCTACAATAGATCATTGAATTGTACACATCCACCAAACTGTTTCACGTCTTTGGTAGTTTCAAAATTAATAATAGAGCCTTTACAGATTGTTTTAATCGCCATAAAAATGAGGATTAAATTATGAAATCCAGAAAAGATTGTTGTGGTATCTTGCTTTTGTTTTGAAAGAATCATCTTAAATTTGTTTTCCAATCCCACTACAGAATTCAAGTTTAGGATTCTGGGATTAACTGACATTTGTAAACCAGAAGTTTTCCCCAACTATTCTCACCTAGTAAGGAATCGTTTTCTGGATCTATTTTACCTTCTGCCTCTAACAACTGATTTATCTTGCGATCCATTTATTACTGCAGAAAGAAAGGCTTATTACTTACTCAAGAAAGACATGACAGCCACACAGAAACACTGCCCGAAGGGAGAGTCATACAGCCTTTCCTCTTTGTTTTGGAGGGAAGAGGAGTGAGACAGGATCAGGCATGAGCAGTTTGGCCTACAGGGTTGGTTTGTTCTGCATGGGAACTGAAAACACGACCTAGGAGAGGGTTGAGCAGGAGGAGCCTCAACCACAGTAATGGAAATAGAAGAGGAACTCTCTCTTAGGGCATAGAGGAGCCTGGACAGACGGGAGAGATACGGGGGATCTGCAGACCTGGGGAAAGACCAGCGGGAGTCCTAGCCTCTCAGCTCTGCTAATGGGGTTTCCAAGAGCGGTGCAGCCATCAGGGAGGTTACAGGGCCACCATCTCATCTCATCTCGCCTCGAGTACATCAGGGCGTCTCCCCTCCACAAACCGCCTTGCCATGCCCTCGAGGTCCCTCCACTACCAGCTCCTCCACCAAGAAGGCTGGGGCCGCGTCCTCGCGTCGCAGCAAAGACGAAGAGGCAGAAAAAACCCCGCTGAAACGGGGGTCGCCTGTGGGGAGCAGCGACGGGCGGAGGCCTGCGAGCGAGCACGCGGGCGCGCGCCTCCACCTCCTCCGCCCTCCCGCGGGCGCGCGCCTCCCGCCTCGGCAACGCCGCCCCGCGGGAGGGCGGGGGCGCGCGGCCGGAAGCGCCTTTCCCGGAAGGCAGGGGGGCGGCGCCGGCCTCGGGGCGGCTGGACGATGGCGGCGGCGCGCCGACTGGCCGCTCAGTGAGCCAGAGCCGCGCAGCGGGAGGATGGCCTCGCTCGGGTCGGCCGCGGCCGGGGAGCCGGCTGCCGGAGCTGAGGCGGAGCTAGGTCCTCCGGCCCCTCCGCCGCCGCCGCCACCTCCCGCGCCCTCGCCGTCCGCTCTCGGGCCGCTGCTGCCCCTGCAGCGGGAGCCGCTGTACAACTGGCAGGCCACCAAGGCGTCGCTGAAGGAGCGCTTCGCCTTCCTCTTCAACTCGGAGCTGCTGAGCGATGTGCGTTTCGTGCTCGGCAAGGGCCGCGGCGCGGCAGCCGCCGGGGGCCCGCAGCGCATTCCCGCCCACCGCTTCGTCCTGGCGGCCGGCAGCGCGGTCTTCGACGCCATGTTCAACGGCGGCATGGCCACGACGTCGGCCGAGATCGAGCTGCCGGACGTGGAGCCCGCCGCCTTCCTGGCGCTGCTGAGGTGAGCGGCGGGCGCGGGGAGCCGGTGGCCGGCGGCCCGGAGGGAGGCGTCACCCGGCCGGGCCTGCGTCGACTCCCGAGTGACCTTGGGCCAGCCGCGCCGGCCTCCCTCGGTTCCTTCCCGGCCGGGGATGCTCGGGAAGGTCGGCCAGTGTCGCCAGCCCCAGCGGTGTGCGCTTTGCCTTTGAAGGGCGCTGTCATATTCCAGTGCCGGGCTTCGGGATCAAGTGGGCAGAGTAGAGGACGGGGCCGGCTTGCCCTCTTGCAAGATTTGTTTTTGTTTGGAGGACGGTGGTAGCCCTAGGATCTTGGAGGACTCGTTGTTTTCAGGTTCCGCACGGTTGTCGTCAAGACCCGGCAAAGTAATAGCCGTAACAGGTACCAGCTGACCTGCCTCGTGTTTCTGCAAACAAAGTGACATTTACTGTATCCGCAATCCCGCTACTGGCGTTGAGAGTTTGCTTTCCTATGCTCGGAGGGTAGGAGATTGATAGCTGATTAGTTTCCTCTAGTGGAAGGGGAGCGTTATTAATTTTTATTATTTGTTTTTAATCACAGCAGTCCTGCTAAGGAGGTATGGCGTGTTGTTTACCCCAATTTTACAAGTGGGACTGAGGCCCAGAAAAGCAACTTGGTAACTGAGCCAGCTCCCAGAAGACCATGTGGGCTTCATTCTGCTAGGATGGATTGGCCGCCTGAGTGGTGTGTTTTTAAGATAGCACTCTTGAGTAATTCTGACGCACACAGGCAGGTCAGTGGAGCAGAAGCGGCCACAGAGGCTCGCAGCTTCGTCACAAAGATGCATACAGAATGGACGAGAAAGCCACTAGAAATAAATGTTGAGGTCCCATTAATGGATGGGCAAAAGACAAGATAGAGAAGAGAAAATATGACTAAAGAATGTTTAACCTCATTAGTAAATGAGGAAGTGAAAATTCAGATAGTGAAGTTTTTTTCTTCTCATGAACCCCCACCAATTTTTTTGTTTTGTTTTGTTCCGGGTTTTGGTTTTTATTTTCTGGGACAGGGTTTTATTTGGTAGACTTGGAGCTCAGTATGTATACCAAGTTGGCCTCGAACTCATAAAAATCCACCTACTTTCAACCCTACCCCCCCCCCCCGTGCTGACCCATTAAATACTTTTATAAAATAACTGTAGGAACGAACACTTTTTGACAAGGATGTTGATGAAAGGCCTTGGGAAAATAGTTGGACACCTTAGGTTTCTTTTCCATACTTAGGAAACGTTGAAAAAAAAATTGCAGTAGCTTTCTTCATAATAATGGGGAGAGAAGCCAAGGCAAGGCAATAAAGAGTTCCACAAGCATTGATAGGGCCACTTGACAGACTCTAATGCAGTCGCTGTGACCTTCATGAAAAGGCAGGTAATACTGTGGGGAGTGTTTATGATGGCATTTTGAATTTCCTGCACCCTAGTAGCAACTGGGGAGGAACGGAACAAACATTATGTACCTGGGGATAGGGCAGAAGGAAAACCAATATGCCAAGTAAGATGTGTCGGATTGGAAAGCTGATAGCACCCTTTTCTTTTTTTGTTCTCGTATTTCTAGCATTTAATTCACTTTGATTTATGGGACAGTTGTGCAGCCTGAAGGCTAGTATCTGGGTAGTTTGGATTTTGAAGTTGACTAGGAGAACTAGATATTATCTTGCTTATTTATGCAGTTTAGAAGTCTTTCTTAAAATGATAGGGCCGGAGAGGTAGCACAATGAAGACCTGAGTTAGCTACCTGTGACCGACATGAAAGGAGAGAACCTGTACCTGCAAGCTGCCCTCCACCTCCATATGTGTGCTGTGTGCCTGTCTACACACACATTCCTATGTGTGCCGCTGCGTGCCTGTCTACACATACAGGCATATGTGTGCCTCTGCGTGTCTGCCTACACAGATTTCCAGGAAACAAAAAGAATACAAAATGATTCTTTGGCCACCTGCGCCATGCTCCACTGGGAGGTTAAGTTTATACTCTTTCCTTTTGGTATCATGTTTAGAGGTGAAACCTTAAAGCATTGTAAGTACTTTTCCTAAGTGATATTTACACTGGCTAAATTAGAGAACTATCGCTCTAAAACTGTTAGGGCTAGAATAAAATTATAGAGGGGGCTATTTCATACTTTTGTTTCTAATTTGTATTTTCATTGCATGTGCTAATCCATTTTCATAGGAAATAAGTGAATTTTAGAACCCTTGAAATATACAGTGCCATTTGAGTTCTCATTTTTTGTTTTTAGTAAAATATATATTTTCATGATATTCAGGTTCTGGTCATTTTTCTATTCTGAAATGAATGCCTAGACTAATTTTTACTTAGGTATTAATTAGCTTTGAAACATTGATATCATACTTAATATTGTGTGACAGAGAGTCTGGTAGACCTTGTTGAACTGGAAGAGTCAGCTGAGCTGTATTTTTATTGTGTTTTGTTTGTTTGGCTGGTTTTGTTTTGTTGTTGTTTTTGGTTTTGTTTGTTTTGTTTTGTTTTTGGAGACAAGGTTTCTCTGTGTAGCCCTGGCTGTCCTAGAACTCACTCTGCAGACCAGGCTGGCTTCAGACTCACAGAGATCCACCTGCCTCTGCCTCTGCCTCTGCCTCTGCCTCTGCCTCTGCCTCTGCCTCTGCCTCTGCCTCTGCCTCTGCCTCTGCCTCTGCCTCTGCCTCTGCTTCCCGATTGCTGGGATTAAAGCTGTGCGCCACCACCACTTGGCTTTATTTTTATTGTTTTTACAATCTAAATTAATTAACATTACTTACAGGCTTATGAACTTGGGTTTCAAACTCTTTAATAAACTGCTCACTTAAAGCCCTCTGACTTCTAAACGGCATACTTGTTCATTTGAGAAATACTGTGTCTCCCTGTGCAGCTTATGTTTTTGGTGTAGGATACAGCAGTGAACAAGGAAAAGTCCCTGCACTCATGAAGTGAATAGTTAAGGGGAGACTAGGAGAATACAATATTAAGAATTGACAGTATTTTGAAGAAAAATGGTCACGCCATAAGAGAAAGAGCTTTCTAAGGAGAGGGGAAGCATATTTTAGAATTTTAACTTTCTCCTGTTAAAGAAACTCCCAGCGTAAACTCGTGTGGTTTAAGGAGATAAAAGATGATAGTGGTAAAAAGATCTGCAGAGTGCAGGGCTTTGCCAGACTGAGGAAGGACTTTTGAGTTCCATCTCAGGTGTGAGAAAACTTGTAGAGGGTTTTCTTTCAGTGGAGTGCTGTTATCGTATTTACATCTTAAAAACTCTGGCTGTTATTGGTGATTAGGAGGGGAGTAAAAGGGGAAGCAGGGTGATAAAGGAAGAGGTTTTGCTGCAGTCTACCTCGGTAAGAGATGATGGAGAGCTGCCCCGGAGGGAGTGGGTATGATAAGTGGTCACATTCTGGTTATATTTGGAGGGTAGAAGCAGGGAAAGTTAAGAATGAATGACAGTAAATGAAACTAACTTGAGAAAGAGTGGATGGCTTAGGGAAGGGTGAGCCTGGAGACCTCGCAGCTCACAGGTGTAGGGAAAGGGAGATGAAACATGATCTATGGTAGCTGTCAGGGAAGTGAGACAGGAAGCTGGAGCATCCCGAGACCAGTCATAGGAAAGGAGTGTGGAAATGTTTCCTGCTCCGGGGGGTCAGCTGCGGGGATGGCACCGAGGGTGACCTGGAAGTGAGCGCCTGATGGTGAGATGAGATGTGAGCCATTGATAACCCTGGGAGGGCAAACAAAACACCCACGTGCTCTTCCTCGGGACTCCTTGGGAAGAGACCTGTGGCCTTGATTTCAAGTTGTAGTTTTGGTGCTCTTGTTTTCGGCTCGCACATTTCTCCTTGCTTGGCCATGCCCTGCATTTCTCTAGCCAGACTGCTCTTTAGACAGTGTGTGTTTAGCGCCTCCCTTGAGTGCTTCTTTCTCTGTGATTCTGAGTCACTTAGGAGCTTTTGTCTGTTGGATACAGTTTAATACTTTGCAGGTATTAAAGGGCCTTGTGATGTGATCCCCTTCCCTTTTCCTCTGTCTACTCAGTGTCCCCACCTAATTACTGGTGGCATTTTCCTTATTCAATGTTTGCCTCCCAAGGCCTCTTTCTAACTGTATATAGCCTTTACCTAGAAGACAGTAATTATTATACTTCAGGTAATAATTTTGGGTTTTCCTTTTTTGATTAAATCACTGTTTCTCTCACCTATGGCAGATTTGTACACTAGTTCATTTAATCTCTTGGGTGTTTTGGTTACATGTTGCCCTAGAACAAACCACTCTAACACCTGGTGGTTTTAAACAGCCATTTCATTATCTTCAGAGCTGTGTGGGCTGATGGCATCACCTGGGTGATTGTTTGGCATATCTTTAAGGTTTCATGAATTGATTTCAGATAGCATCTAAGGTTGGTGTCAGGTGGAGGATTTGACTCAGATTCTGAGATCCTTTCCATGTGCCTCTTCTCGCTGGTCATTTCTTGGACAAAAGTAGGAGCTGCCAGGTATTCTTAAAGTGTAGGCTCCAAACTGACACATTGGCTTCGCACACTTGTTGATGAATAGTGACTGGGAATTATGTGACCCAGCAAAGGTCTATGTAGCAGCATTAATGTGGGAAGGCATGATTTAATGTGAACATCTTAAGTGTTTGCATTTGTAAGATATTTTTATCTGGTAGCAGAACATCTGCTAACTACTGAATTTAGAGTTAACCCCGGACACACATAGAAAATCAGAACGTGAATGACAAAGATAGACAGAACATATGCATTTTAAGGAAACATGAATTTGAGGGAAAAGAAGAAACCTAAACATTTCTGTTAAGTATCTTGGAAACCTGTGGAAGTTTTTGTATCCATAAAACAAAGACATAAAGTTGTGGAGGGAAGAAGAAAGATTAATCAGGAACAATGCAGGACTTTTTAGAAATTTGAATATCATTGCTGGTTTGGAGGTGGGGTAGGACTAGAAAAGAGGGAAAAGAAATACCCTAAAATACAGAGGAAAAAAATTTGAATGAGATCAAATTTAATAAGCAGATAGCATTTACTCAGATTAGCTTGTGCCGGGCTCTACTGGAAGTCTGTGTTTTAGGTTGTGGTCATCCTCACCGCCACATTGCCAGTAGGTACTGCTGTTTCCTTCTCCTTGGAGGCTCACAGGGGGATAATTTGCTTAAAGCCACACAGCAAGTAAATGATAGCACTGGCTCAGACCCACACAATTCCTTTATCTTTTCCCCTCTCATATGTATTTTTTTAATTTATTTATTTATTATGTATACAGTGGTCTGCTTGCATGACAGAAGAGGGCGCCAGAACTCATTACTGATGGTTTTGAGCCACCATGTGGTTGCTGGGAATTGAACTCAGGACCTCTGAAAGAGCAGCCAGTGCTCTTAACTGCCGAGCTATCTCTCCAGCCCCTCTCACATGTGTTATTAATAGAGATTTGGTTGAGTCCATAGATATGTAACCTGTGGATACAGGCCAACTGGATTGTTATTACTTTATTCTCCTAAATAAAGCCGCAGCACCCTAATCTGTGGCCATTGAGCTAATTCCAGAATGACTATGGAAAATTTTAAAGAATAAGAAGGCTTTGCTATCAAGAAATGACTCAACATTTGGAAATGCGACCTTAGCAAACTGTAGATTTATTCAGGTGGACATCTTTGATGAGGGAGACATTAGTGAACTACTGTTCTAGGACATAGCTATGGAGTGCTAAAAAGAGCCAGAGTTTCACTTAAGGGACATGTGTTTGTTTGGTCTCCTGAGCACTGCTTAACCTCCTCTGAAAGTGGAAATACTTAGTACCTCTCAGGAATAAGAATACGATGTTTATACAGGTTCGTCTTACCCTGATGTAAATTTCAGGGGTTTTGTTTGTTTGTTTGCTCGTTAAAGTTTAATTCTGGTGGGATTGCTTTGTTTAAAACAATGCTGATTATCTATTTAAAATTTTCCATTGCTTTTCAGATTTTTGTATTCAGATGAAGTTCAGATTGGGCCAGAAACCGTTATGACCACTCTTTATACTGCTAAGAAATATGCAGTCCCTGCCCTGGAAGCACACTGTGTAGACTTTCTCACCAAACATCTTAGGGCGGATAATGCCTTTATGTTACTTACTCAGGTAAGTAAATAGAGCTAAAATAGTAGCTTAAAAACTGGCCATGAGCTGGGTGAGGTGGTGCATGCTTTTATCACAGCTCTTGGTGTAAGTGTTGTAGCTTGGATGGAAAGGTATCCTGGCAGTCAGGAGCCAAAGAATACCAAAAAGTCACACCAAACAACAAACTTTGCAAGAGATTTATTGGGAAGGAAAGACTAGTGAGAGTGGCTGCTTCTGCTTAGGGAGACAAAGCAGAGAACTGGGCAGAACACAATTTTATATAGGGTTTCTTTGCAGGGGGTGGGGTGGGGGAAGCTTTCCAGGGTGGTCGGATCTGGGGGTTTTTTCCTGAAGAGCAGAGCCTGGCCTCTGGTCTGGGAATGGACAGTTAGGGCCCTTAGGGAAATTTGTGGAGGGGAGGGTGTGGAGCCTGGCCTGTGGAGCTTCTCACTGATGGGCTCAGCCTCAAGGGGTCCCAGCTGCCAGAAGTCTCCAAGAAGTTGCTTAAAAGAAGTCTCTGCCCATCTAAATTTGAGGCCAATCTGGTTGATCTGCAGAATAAGTTCCAGGACAGCCAAGGCTTCATAGAGAAACCCTGTTTCAAAACAACCAACAAAACAATAGAAACTAAACATAAACATAATTATATATAAATAGTAATATTTTCTGTTTAATTCTAGATCATTATTTTAAAGTATGTAGTTATTTTTGTATATATAGTTACTTTTGTGATTATTTGGGAAAATATGTATTTATAAGATTTTTAGAATAGAAATGTAAATTGATAGGCTCAGTCATAGGAAAAGAAACTGAAGCCTTTATAAGTATGGTTAAGTGATATTAGGTTAGAAAGCTATTTAGGATTTGAGAAGTCATTAAAATACATTATTTTTTCTATGATTGAGAGTATGATACAATGAAATTTTCAGATCTTCAATTTTTGCTAGGTCTGAAATAAAAATTGAGTATTTAATATTAGAGGGATTCTAATATTTGACTATTGTTTATTTCTGTGCCTACGCCTGGAAGCTTCCTGACCCATTACTGGAGCAGTAATGGTATTAGGTTTATATGAAATACTCTTCGTGCCACATTAAGTACAATCCATGTAGAAAAGTACATATACTACCAGTGTACAGCTTGATTTTTTTTTTAAGATTCTTTTTTTTTTAATTTATTTTATGTGCATTGGTGTGAAGGTGTCAGATCTAGTGGAACTGTATTTTCAGACAGTTGTGAGCTGCCATGTGAGTGCTGGGAATTGAACCCGGGTTCTCTGGAAGAGCAGTCAGTGCTCTTAACCACTGAGCCATCTCTCCAGCCCCCAGCTTGATGTTTTTTTAAAAAATGTTTTTATCTAGCTATATATTTTCTCTGCTCCTCTCCCTTCCTCCTCCTTCCCCTTCTTCTCTCTCCCATGATCCCCAAACTCCCAATGGTGATGTTTTTATAAACTGATCGTAACTAAAGGACCATAAGCCATCCCTAAATGTATTATTTAGCATTCTGTTAAGTATCTGTAATCTGAACTTTTCGATGAAAATAAATTATTTCTCTTTAAACAGTGTTATAATACTTTTATATGAATGGTTTTACAATGAAGCAGGAGGGTTACTTTGAGTTCAGAAGTTTGAGGGTAGTCTGGACAACATTTTGCAACTGTGAAATAATATATATTCCTGCTGAATTTTAGTACTAGAAGTAATTTCACATTTTATAAATGAGAATTAAAATCTGGGCAAATTAACTGCCTGTTTAAAACCTCACAGTGATACCAGGGCCCGAAGCTCATCTTTACAGTTGTTTATCCTGTCATGTAGGAGACATTGGGTGCTTGGAAAACAGACTTCTTTGTTGTTGTTTGTTTTTTGTTTTTTTTCTTGACAGGGTTTCCCTGTAGCTTTGGAGCCTGTCCTGGAACTAGCTCTTGTAGACCAGTCTGGCCTCGAACTCACAGAGATCCGCCTGCCTCTGCCTCCTGAGTGCTGGGATTAAAGGCATGCACCACCACCGCCCAGCTGAAAACAGACTTCTTTTATTAAATATTTGTAGCAGAATGTATTGGATAATGGCTATTGAGTCAGGTAGCTTTCTTAGTATTTTATCTATGGCAGTGTAGTCCTTATTATAACTTCATGAACTATTATCATTAAGAAACTGAAAGTCTGAGGAGGTTTAGGGAAGGAGCAAGGTTATGCGCTCAATCCAAGGGATGGGCAGAAATTGGGGCAGAGGTGAAATAGCTTAACTAAAGCTATATAACAAATATGTACTATTTCCTACATTAATATCTAATAAATAAGTTGATACTAAGATTGATAAGATTGTTGTTCAAGGAGTTTTAATGTATTGGAGCAGATTAAGTAATAACTTTTCTTTGCTCTTGAGACAGGGTCAGGGTTTCTCTGTGTAGTGCTGACTTTCCAAGCTGCCTAGAACTCAGGATCCACCTGCCTCTGCCGCCCCAGTGCTGGGACTAACGGCGTGTACCACTATGCTTAGCTAAGTAACAACTTTGGTCTGAGATGGGACCTGAAAATCTGTATCTTTAATAGGCTTTAAGTTGACCCCAGTGGTCCTGATCCACACTTTGATTAGCAGGCATGTTAGTATGAGGGGGAAAACCCAAAAACCAAAATACTTCAGTCCTGATGGCCCGAGGGCCTGAGAACCAGAATCACATCACGACCAGATCAGTAAACTCTGACCTATCATGAAAGTGATTTAAAGTAAGCCTAATGATTCACTTGAATCTGTAGAAGTCACTCTAAAACAAAGAGAGTTAGTATATTCTACATGATTTAATTTATATGAAGAACACTATTTGTGAATTATTCCCAGGGATGGTGCTAAAGTAAATACTGAGAAACTTACTGCTGACAGCAGTAGATTACATACAGAACTATTGCTCATAGTGTCTTAGAGGTAACAAGTGGTTACTACCATACAACTTTGGACAGAACTTATTTTTCCTAGCTTGAAAGATTAATGTTTTTCCTGAGCACCAAGTAAAAAAATAGTCTGACTAGCCAATTAAAATATCTGTTGATGAGCTGGGCCTGTTGGCATATTCCTTTAATCCCAGCACTTAGAGAACAAAGACAGGCAGATTTCTGTGTGTTTGAGGCCAGCCATGTCTACATAGTAAGTTCCAATATAGCTAAAGCTACATAGAGAGACCCTGTTTCAAAAAAAAAAATAAATAAATAAAAAATGAAGCAAAAACCTATTTGATAGTTTTACTTTATAAAAAGTGCATTAAATTTCCTTTAAGAATGTACAAACTCTGGTTTTAGACTGGATCCTGTACTGCAAGGGAAAATGTTACAAAAATAGGATCAGGTCAAAGTTATAAAACTGAAATCAGCCAACATTGGTAAATTAGATTATTAAATATTATATTAATTTTGTATTTACCAAAGCTAAAATTATGTGAGAATATCTTAGGAAGTTTAAAAGCCCACAATATATGCAGCTTATTCTCATGGCCCAGTCCCTCACAAATGGTGTATGTATACACAAGTTTGTGTGGAGGAAAGAGAATAAGATATACTAGATAACTTTTAGATAGGTAATCTGACATAGGGTACATTGAGGGTGTGTGTGGGGGGGGGGGTGCGCGCGCACTCAAGCACACACTATCCTTAATCTTTCTACAAATTCAAAATTCCAAATTTTATGGAAAAATCACATGAAATAGAGTTAATATTATATTAATACCTTTTTATTATTTAAAGCTAAAATTAGCAAATTGACAAAAGCAAATTAATATAAACAAGCCCAATATGTAATCTAATGAGAACATTTGTTTATTTGCATCTGAATTACTGAATCTGGGTTGGAGAAGTGACTCAGCGAAGTGCTTGTTATAGAATCCAGAGGACATGCGTTCAGATCCCTAACACTCAGATGAAAGCTGTATGCGTCACCATGCGTCTGTAACACCGGCAGTGATGGGCAGACAGGTAGACACTGGAGACTCCTAGCCAGCCAGCCTAGCTGAGCTGCTGAGCTTCAGGTTCAGTGAGAGATCCTGTTTCTAAAAGGAAGGTGAAGAGTGGCAGAAGAAAGCATTTGATATCATCCCTGGCCTCTGTGTGCACATGAGTGGGCATATACCCACACAGTATGCTCATATCTGCTATACACATGTGCACACACATGCGCAGAAACTCAGCTGTTGAATCCACTAAGTTGAATTTTATTGGGGCTTAAGAGATGGCTCAGCAGTTAAAGAGATTTGCTGCTCTCATAGAGGACCTAGGTTCAGTTTCCAGCACTGAATGATGTCTTAACCTTTTTAACTCCAGTTCTAGGGGATCCAAAGCTCTTTGGTGTATGCAGACAGCAAGCACACACACAGTACCCATATATACATACATGCATGCAAAACACTCAGACACATAAAATAAAAATAAATAAATCCTTAAGAGAAGAATTTTACCTAAAATTAAGTGAAGACTGCAGTCATGTCATGTTATGGCTGTCATTTCTAGTGTGGTTAGTTCGTTGGGTGCCAGAGCTGGTGCTCTAAACCTCTTTACCACAGTCCCCTCACAGCAGGAAATGTGTAAACAAACAACAAAATGGATCTGTTTTTATCCTTAACAGCTGATGTTCTGGTTCTGGTGATGGTAAGACTAAAATTTTAAATACTAGTCTGCAACATTTCTAACTACATGGCCTTAGACAAATAGATGAGCATCACTGGATGGGGGGCTTTCTCTAATCTAGAGTGTGCTCAGGATCAGACTAAGTGATGAGAAAGAAAATAGGCTGTAAAGGATATGCATATGAAAGTCAGAGTAGCAAGATGGTTGACAATGTGAATTCATTGCTCTGTGAAACATTGGCTTCTTTAGCCTTCCAATTCTCATTGTCAGTATCTTTACATAATTAGCAATTACAGTCGTCTACAGTATCAGCTTTGGTTGTGCACAGCCTAAAGTAACTGAAAGTTAAGCTGGCTTTCTTTCTGTGTGTAGGCGCGGTTATTTGACGAGCCTCAGCTGGCCAGTCTCTGTCTCGACACTATAGACAAGAGCACGATGGACGCAATAAGCGCAGAAGGGTTTACTGACATTGACATAGGTGAGTCCCTGTGACCAGAGTGTTCGTATTTTAAATACAGTGATGTCTTGTCTTCCTTGTTGGAAAACTATGTGTAAATTAGTGTTTTTTCCAAATGACTGAAGGATATCTCCTTATGAGTTGTTCTTTCTTTCATTTTAATGAAAATACTCCTGAAAGTCCTAACTACCTCAGTGTAATCCAAAATGTGCCAGATAACTAAGATCGCACACCATCTTCACGGGATTGTACTAGGGTCCTAGAACAAGTCTAGAGTAAAATGTGTTTGTTCTGTTAACTAATCACTAGTGAGAGTTGTCAGAACAAAATATGTGACCATTAGGTTTTAGCATGTCAGTGGGATAGCTAGCATGTAGCAGTGACGTTTACCTTTCTAAGTAGGTATCAGACATGGAAAATAATTACTTGGCAACTACAGAAAATGGAGATGTTACTTTAAATTGGGCTGTGTTAGGGAAATTATGGCAAAAGAAGTTCTGATATGAGCCTTAAGGAATGGATAGCACTCGGACTGGGGATGGCTTAGTGGTAGACTGCTTGCCTGTGTGCATGAGGCCATTTCCATTCCCAGCACCACAAGAAACAAAGTCCCCGTGTAGTGAAGACACGCGGAGTGTGTGTAGAATCAGGAAAAGACCATGCAGTGACAGGATTAGGATTCAAACTTTGTTTTGTAGAAGAAGAAAGCTAACTCCCATAGCTTTAAATGATCTTTTTTTTTTTTATGGTGAATTGGAATTATATGTTTTAGTCCCTCTCAAATAGCCTGTTGTCTATTTCATTTGTACATTTTTAAAAAGATATTTCATACAGAATAGTCAAAAGAGCACTGTTGATTTCCTTCCCTGTTTTAGGACTTTCCAGTTCTCTTCTGGTGTTTTCAGTATTCCCCAAGAAGTCTGATGCTCTTAGTCACAACAGGAAATGCTCTTCAGTCTAATATATTTTTAGACCTGATTGCTCAAGCTTAAACTTAATCTTGATTTTTCTTTTTCATTTGTGCCCCACATACAATCTCACCACTAAGTACCCATGATTCTATGTTCAAAACAAATCCTACATTTGACTGTTTCTTACCTGCTGCTACTGCCTAGTATAAACCAGCGTTCTTTCTCATTAGGATAGCTCAGAATGATCTTCATAAATAGAAACACCAGGTTGTTTACTTCTGTTTCCACTGCAGTAAGAGTATAATTCAAACTTGTTACAAAGCTTAGCAGATCAAGCCCTGTGTAAGGCAAGAGAGATTAGGTTTAGCTATAGCAACAAACCCAAAGTGTATTCTGGCTGAAATTCAAAAGCAAGGTCATTTTACATTCATGTAATGGGCCGTATTGATAGAATGACGTCAGGAAGTAGTTCTCGAGGCCTGATGACTGCCTGTATCTTACTAATAGATGAGAGGGAAAATAACTGCATAATAAAACACTTGGCTTTGAAATTGTTTCTTTGTGTTGTCCTTTATTTCATTGTCCAGAATCAGTCCCAAGATCTACTGGCTTTAGGACAAGCTAGTCTGTGCAAGACTAGTCACTTCCTAGACGAGGAAGCAGAATTGATTAACAGCTCAACTCAATACTGTTTTCTGGTCTTCTGTTTGTTCATTTTTGTTCCATTACACTGGGCAGGATTTATTATATTTCAAGCCTTTATTCATTGTTCTTTCTGACTGGAGTCCTTTTCCCTTGAATCTTTGTATGGCTACCTGCTTCTCAGACCAAGGTTAATTGAAACAGACCATGTCAGACTTACCTAATTTAGCTAAATACCAAAACGAAATTCCTGTTCCTTTACTCTGATTTATTTTTCTTATGTATATTGATAGTTGAGAGCCTTAAGTAGGTATTCATCTTCTCTCTTTCAGTTTTTTGAGACAGAGTGTCTCTGTGTATAGTGCTGGCTGTTCTAGAATTCACTCTGTAGACAAGTCTGGCCACAGATTTACAGAGATCCACCTGCTTCTGCCTTCCAAGTACTGGGATTGAAGGCATGTACCACCACTGCCCGGTGTGTTTCTTTTTAAAGTGTTGGCTATCTGCTTTCCTCTCCTAGACTTGGTCTTGTTTACCACTGTATTTCTAGTGCAGAAGACAGCAGAACATAGTTCATGTTGAGTTAATACCCTGACCAGCTGCCAGATAAGGATGTCTTTCCTCTTCACCTCGGGTAGTCACACTCAGGAAGCCAGGATGCTCCTTTTCACTTAGCTCGTCTTATACCAGTGCAGTAAATTGTGTAAAGTCTGACACCCTACCCTTTTCCAGGACATTGGCTGCACTTCTCTTTTATAGTTGATGTAACATCCATTGTCAGTTTACCTGGTCATCTCTCAGGTGCCTTGGGAAGAATGTATACATTGCGTTTTACTGAAGGCCAGGACTAAGGCACTGTTGACTTGTTAATGAAGCATTGTTTAATCTTAAATGTTTCTTGTTCAGGGTCTCTCAAGTGCTCCTTTTGTTTTTCAGCAACTCCTGAAATTATATGACCTGCATTACATGTGTGCTTTACATGTGGCAATTGGTTTATAAATAGTTTTTATGTTTTTCACCCATTAGAGCCTGGGAATCTTACTTTGCTGAGTAGATACCCCATAAATACTTGCTGTATTATGTTTATGAATCATATTCTGTTGGGTTTTGTCATCTTAGGCTCAGCTATAATTTTTTTTAAACACTTGCCAGTAGAAACCTGCCAGTACAAGGACTTACGTGTTCCCCTACCTATTTCCATACCACAGGCCAATTTGCCAGACACTGCTTGTTAAATTTGGGAGTTCTAGAGAAAGTGTAGGAGTTGAAAAGAAAAGGCACTGGGTTCAGGAGTTCTTGGATTTAGGATAGTTTTTTCTTCTCTAAGTTTTGAGCATGTTTTCCAGAGGAAGAGTTTGCTGTCTTTGGTTTCTCACTTTAGAAATAAGATTCTTTTTTGCATGGATATAACAAAATAAATTTGGGCCAGCAAGAGAGCTCTTCTGTTAAAGTGCTTGCTGCTGGGCCTGATGTCTGGAGTTTGAGCCCCAGGACCCATATGGTAGACGCAGAGAAACAGCTCCCATACGTTGTCCTGACTCCCACCTGTGTGCTATGGTGCATGCACACATACAAACATACATACAAATAATTAAAATATTCACATTGTGCCAAGAACAGTGTGATGTGCTATATCATACTCCAACTTTATTTTTAACTGAAGTTATTAATTAGACCAGGGGTTTATTTTTAAGTTGAAGAGATTAAGTAGTCTGTTCATTTTTTGAGGCCAGGGTCTCACTCTGTAGGCCAGGCCATCTTGGAACTCACTTTGTAGTCCAGGCAGGCCTTGAACTTGTGGCGATTCTCCTGCCTCTGCCTTCAGAGCACTGGGATTACAGCAGTTAGCCACCATGCCCACCTCATTATATATTCTTTTTTAATTAATTGTATTTTATGCAGGTGTTTTGCCTACATGTGTGTCTATGTGAAGGTCTCAGATCCTCAGGAACTCGAGTTACAGACAGTTGTGAGCTGCCATGTGGTTGATGAGAATGGAACCCTAGTCCTCTAGAAGTGCTCTTGACCTCTGAGTCTTCTCTCCAGCCCCTCATTGTGGTTTTTTTTTTTAATTTTTAAAAATTTATTTTTATGTTCTGTTCATTGGTGTTTTGCCATGGGTGTCAGGTCTCCTGAAACTGGAATTACAGACAATTGTGAGCTGCCCTGTGGGTGATGGGAATTGAACCTGGGACCTCTGGAAGAGCAGTCAGTGCTCTTAACCACTGAGCAATCTCTCCAGCCCCTCATTGTGTATTCTTAATCCAACAAATAATAAAGTATGTTAGCTTTCACTTAATTGTGAAAAGCTTTATAGAGTCTTAGTTCAAGCTAATTTGCTGAGCTACAATGAAAATAAGAAAAGTTTGATGTTAAAAAAAATCCTGGGTACTTTGAGATAGCTCAGTGAGTAAAGTGACCTTCTGGGCTGGTGACCCTAGTGCCCAGCACTCACGTGGGGAGGAAGAGCCCGCTCCCACTGGTTGTCCTTGACCTCCACACCCGCTTCCATAGCACGACACCACCCCTGACAGTAAATACATGGACGTTTTTAGACATTTTTGTCTAAGCAAGTTTTAACATATTATTGAACCCCTACTTTGTCCTAAAGACTAATATCTTTCAATGTTACCCACCCTTGATAAGCAAAATTTGACTTTTAGTGTGAATGTAAAGACTTCAAAAAGTGTTTTTTTTAAATAATTTTTATATGTATTTCTGGATAATTTGCTTACTTGTGTTTAGTTGATTTCTGCTACATATAAATATAGCTTGCTTTTAATTTAAATTTAAAATGTAGGGCAGTGAGATGGCTTGGTGGATAAAGATACTTGCTACCAACCTTGACAACTCGAGCTTAAGGCCAAGGACCTATTTGAGAGAAGAAAAGACCTGACTCCCCCAAGCTGTCCTCTGGCCTCCAAAAGCATGTAGGCATATGCACACGCACTAAATAAATGTAATTAAAATTTTTTATAGATGTAGCTTAGCTGTTTTACAGTAGCATCCATTTACTTAAGTTCTTTAGAAAATGGATTCCAGGCTGGGCAGTGGTAACACACTGCTCTCTTTTCCATCTTCCTCTCGGAGAGGCAGCTTCGCTCTGCCTCTCCCCACTTCTCCGCTTCCCCCCTTATCTGTCTCTTTCTCCTCTTCTCTCTCTCTCCCCCTCTCTCTCCCTCTCTCTCTGTCTACCCCTTCACCCTTCCTCCTCCATAACCCCCTGAATAAACATTCAACCTCACCCTGCATGTCCTGTCTATCCATGTTTCTCTCTTCTGCCCGCCCGCCATGTGTCTCCCTGCCTGGGACCAGCCATTGCTCAGGGGCCAGCAGCCGTCTCTGCCTGGGGCCCACTGCCTGCTGCCACATGGCCCGCCACCACTGCTCTGAGACCAGCAGCCATCTCTGCCTGGGACTGGCTGCTCCCAGGGCCCGCTGCCTGCCGCGGGGATCTTGCAGCATTTTTAAAAAAAATAATATTAAAAGATAAAGTACACTTTGCTTTACCAGTCTGTATTAAACAATGTATCCTAAGTAAATTTTGAATTCTTGTGATTATTAATGTTCATTATATTTTGCTCTTACTCTAGAGTGATACATTTAGGGACTCTGGAGTGTTTTACTTATTTTTTAAGCTCTTGTATAAGACAAGATTGTTTTGCTTTTCAAATATGAATGCCTACTTTTTACGACTCTGTTAAACTGCAGCTTATCGTATTCTAGCATGCTTGCCTCAGAGCTCTCTTTTCCTCTAAACTTAGTATTTCTGGGCTGCTATTGCTTAAAAATGACTGACCTTACTTTAATAGTCTGCCTATGACAAGAGGAAAGGAAGTCTAAATGAGGATCTATGGGACAGGCTTGACATTATACTTGGATTTGACATTATACATTTGACATTGGCTTGGATTTGACATTATACATATTACACACGATTTCAAGCCTTATATGTCCAAAATTCAACTTCATTCTTTCTCCCAGCCTAAGCCTGTTCTTCTGTAGTCTTCCTCATCTCAGCTAATACCTCCTGGTCCCTCTGCATTTGCCGTTATCCTTGAGTCCTTCCTCTGTATCGTGTTAGAATCTGACACTCTGTCCTGGTTCAGGCTACTATCACCTTTGACCTGGGTTTGTACTACAGCTCTGTAACTGGTGACGCTTCCAGCAGATCTCTTCTCAGTACAGTAGCCATAGGTAGACAGGGTGGTGTACATCTATAATTCTAGCACTCAGAAGGTAGAGGCAGGAGAATAAGTTTGAGGCTAGCCTGGGCTATCTAGTGAGACTTGTCTCAAAAATACATAAATACATGCATACATATACCATATACATACAATGTCTTAGTCACTGTTATATCGCTGTGAAGAGACACCATGACCAAGGCAGCTCTTATAAAAGAAAGTATTTAATTGGGCAGTTGCTTACAGTTTCAGAGACTTCATTCATTATCATCATGGCAGGGAGCATGGAGCTGGAACGGTAGCTAGGAGCTGGATTGTGATCTGTAGGATGAGATGCTGGGTCTTGGTGTGGTCTTTTGAAACCTACACCAAATACCTTTTTTATGTCCGTTGATAATTATGTAATTTCTGTCATAAGTCTGCTTTTGTGTTGTATCATATTATTGGTTTGCTTATGTTGCTCTGTTGAACATATCCTAGAGTTCTTGGAAGCTTTAGTCATTCTCACTTTTTTTTCTTTCTGTATAACCGGGGTGTATCATTGTCTCCACCTGGTCCTCCATTCTTGATATTCTTTTCTTTGCTCTGTCGTGTCTTTTGAAGGTGCTTCCACAATGCTTTTTATTTAGTTAACTCATTCCCAGAAATTCTACTTAGTTTCCTTGTAGAATTTTTCCCTTTAATTTTTAATTTTTTTTTCCTCCAAATAACTGACCATTACATCTGCTTTGATACTTTTTGTGCTGTGGTTAGGCCCTGAATTAATTCCTTATTGCCTCATTCTTCTGTTTGAGTCTCCACGTGACCATTGATGTGTATGTATGTGTGTGTGTGTATCTGCCTGTCTGTCTGTCTGTCTACTAGAAACCAATGTCTGGTGTTTCTCAATCACTTGTTCACCTTGTTTTTTGAGACAAGATCTCTCACTGAAACTGGAAATCACTACCTGGCTACTCTAGCTACTCAGCAAGACAATTCCAGTCTCTGACTCTCCTGCGCTGGGTTCAGGGTCATGCTGCCACACCTTACACTTTCCGTGAGCTCTGAACCCAGGTTTCCATGCTTACAGAAGTATTTTACCGATGACCCTTCTCCCTTGCCCCTTGCTGATGCTTTATAAAAGTAGGAATCTGAAATTGTTTTCTGGCATTTCAGTGATCTCATTCAACTTTGATTTCCTATGTTTGAGGAACACTGAACTCGTGAAAGTGTCGTAGGGGCTTGTAATCACATATTTTTTTCTTTCTTTTTTTGTGTGTGGATTGGACTAGTCTTCCAGCCTTTTATTTTCCCCTTTTTCTTACTCTTTCTGTTTCTTTTCTAAGACTTTCTGGCAAATTATATTCATGGAATTAATGTTTCCGACCTCTATTTAGTGGGAAAGCCAATTGAAGTAACACAAACTGGTTTGACAGCAGCCGTGATGTTAATCTGTCACAGAAGACGCTCATCCTGAGAAGGCTCAGAAACAGTGATGGCACTGACTGGGGGAAATGTAGTTGTAGATTTTTATAGCTAAGATTATGAATAGGTTGTAAAATGAGGAGGTAATAGAAAAGAGAAAAGCAGGAGAATTCACGCATTATTGAGAAGGAAAATATATGGGTCAGGGGCATGGGAAGTAGTAAGAAAATAATACATAGTAGGCACAGAAAAAAAATGATAAAAGCCTGTTCAGACCAGAAAGGTGATAATGTTGAGCACTAAAATGGAACTGAAGGTTATTAGGACCATGATTATTTCTGATTCCCAGTTGGGATGAATGTAGTTTCTCCTCCCCATCTGATGTCTTCTGTAGCAGTCTCTGCAGGTTGAGGGAAGACTGATAGTCTCAGTCATTCAAACAGGTTGGTGTTCCTTGCTGGGAGGAGGCCTAGTGGGGACTTCGTTTCTGCCAGAGACTCCATTTCTACTCCACCAGTTAGTTACAACTTGCCATCTCTAGTGTTCGAGGGAGCAGAGGTTCTTTCCATGCTTGGGGTTCCTGAGGTTGAGGCCTAGGGCCAGCCACCTGTGATAATTACCTTTGTTGTGCACAAGGAGACGACACAAGTTCAGCTGTTCTTGCTGCTGTCTGTCTCAGGCAGGCCTGGTAAGGGGGTTTCTTCCAGGCTGTTCTTCAGAGCTCTACTGGAGAGTCTCAGCACGAGACTCCTCTGCTACACTTCTGCCTCCACTCCCACAGCCTGTGTCACCCAGGCCGCCTCTCTGCTCACCGCTCACCATGTCAGCGTCTGACCATATCTGCTCTCCAGTTCACTACTGTGTCCATAGGAAAGAGCTCTCCCCTGGCCGATACTGCTGATCAAGTCAGTGGGTGCCAGGGGCGACCACTCCTGACTGCTGCTCTGCAAAGGTCTCATCTTAGTCTTGATTCTTTTTGCTTTGGCTCTTATAAAAAGTGGGTTGTTTTTACCCTGGCTCCTTTTTATCACTGGGCAGCACAGAGGAAGCTGCTAATCCACCATCTTACCTGGAAATCCTACTTTTTATTAATAGTTGTATCGAATCTGTAGTTTTGTTGACTTTTGTTTTTTTTTAGTGAGTTTTAAAAACTTAACATAAATAATACGTTATTAAGAACAAAATGTTCTTTACTGTATTTTCTCTGTAGATACACTCTGTGCAGTTCTAGAAAGAGACACATTAAGTATTCGAGAAAGTCGACTTTTTGGAGCTATTGTACGTTGGGCAGAAGCAGAATGCCAGAGACAGCAATTGCCTGTGACGTTTGGAAACAAACAGAAAGTTCTAGGAAAAGCGCTTTCCTTAATCCGGTTCCCACTGATGACAATTGAGGAATTTGCAGCAGGTAAGGCTGTACCTTCACTAATTTGAAACTATTTCCTTTTTTTTTTTTTTTTTTTTTTTTTTTGGTCTTTTTCGAGACAGGGTTTCTCTGTGGCTTTGGAGCCTGTCCTGGAACTAGCTCTGTAGACCAGGCTGGTCTCAAACTCACAGAGATCCACCTGCCTCTGCCTCCCGAGTGCTGGGATTAAAGGCGTGCGCCACCATCGCCCGGCGTTGAAACTATTTCCAAAGCAAACTAGAAGGTATGACTTAATAAGTAGTAGTTACAAAATAAATATATTTGTATATAGTTTCATTTAATTATAAGAACTATTTATGATGGTGTCCACATTTTATAGCTTAGATAAGTGAACTAGAAAAGATTAATTGCCTTTCCTAAGGTTATAGGGAAAAATCTTTTTGCCCTTTATTGGTGCTACTTCTGATTAAAATGAGACAGACTTAATACTGAATTTCAGGTGTGACTAGCACACACATGATGGGTCCCAACAGTCTGTACTACAATCCCAAAGGACCTGGTGCCTCTTCTGTCCTCTTTGGGCACCAGGGTGCACATGATACACAGACATACATGCAGACAATACAGTCATGGAATAAAGTAATGAAACTATAAAGAAGATCCATATACATGTCATTTGTCCATATGAATATTTCTGTTGAGTGTAGCAGAGTAGAACTACTAAGCTGAGAATGAGTGTGCGTAGCACTAGTTTATCCGAAATGAAAGAGCAAAGCTCTTCTAACATGGAAGGGCAGAGTTGAGTTCAGTCTGATTCTTCACGTGACTGTCCTAACACTGTGTACCGTTATTGTGGCGGTCTATTTTCTATAGCCGTGATTGAAATCTATGACCAAAAGCAACTTGGGGGGAAGGGGATTATTTCATCTTAAACCCTGGAGTGCTTCCCAGCAAATACACAGTATTGGGTGTAACCTACAGCAGCAGCAACAGCAAAAACCCAACTTTAATTTTGTGGTAAGGTTTTCTTTTCAGAGCTGTGGTTATAGGTATTTGTTTTAATTTTCAAGTATTTGAGGATTCTATTTTTATTTTCTCTTAAAATTTATATTCCAGTATAGCTAGAAAATTCTGTGTCATCTCAGTCCTTAGAAATTTGTTGACTTATTTTATATCCCAGCATGTCCAGTGTTAGTAAATAGCCACATACTAAGATGAATGTATTCTGAGTTGTTGAGTACAGAAAATCTGATGAGTTCTCTGCTTGCTTAACAGCTTGAATAATCCTCTATCTACAAAATAAATATTCTAAAAATAGTGTCCAAAATTTGTATCTATCTATTGTCTCCTTTTGTCTTGTCATTTACTGAGAGAAATAGGTTCAAGTTTTCAAGTTTTTGGTTTTGGTTGAAAGTATGTCTCCATTTGGTTCCATAAATCTTTTCTTTGCATATTTTAAGATTCTATTATTAGGTACATTAAATTTTGTATTTAATTACTTTTACTGGATTTATTTATCTTTATGATACATCCTGCTTTAAATCTAGTAAAGCTTTTTTTTTACATCTTTGACACGTAGTTTTATAATCTTTTTAAAAAGTTTTTTGTATTCCATGTTTTCTAAAGATTTAATTTGATTAATTGTGTGTGTGTGTGTGTGTGAGAGAGAGAGGTATATGTATGAATGTGGCTGCCCAAGGAGGCCAAGGTGTTGGGTCCCCTTGGAGCTGGGAATCAAACTGGGTAAGTGCTTATTAACTTGTTTTTCTAGACCTGTATTCTATATTTTCCCATTCTTTTAATTAGGTTTTTATTATCTTTGCATATCAGTTATGTTCCTATAAACTGTATTTTTAAGGTATCCAATTCTACAAGCATTATCTTTTACTTGGAATATTTGATTTACATTTGATAGGTCATTGCTAGATTTAAATTTATACTTAAAAGGTTATGGTACACTTGATTTACATTTAATAGGCACATTTGATTGACATGTGATAGGTCATTGGGACATTTGAGTTGTCATCTTGCTACTTGTTCTTGACTCAGCTCTGGTTTGTGGTGGTTTTTGTTTGTTTGCTTTCTCTCCTCATTTTCTTTAGAAATAACCAAGTGATTTCTGGTATTTTGTTTTCTTCTATTTGCTTGTTAAACATTCTCTTACTAATTTCTAGTGAAAAGTAAGAAAAGTTAAGCAATTTTAAAGAGAAATCAGTATCTTTTACTACTTAGTGGGTTACTTGTTAATAAATACACAGATGCTTCCTTATGAAATTTTAAAGTTATATCTTAAAAATTAAAACTTTCAAATTAAAATTCCCCATGCAGTACAAAAGATATTTAACCCCCTTCGGTGTTTGTTGCCATTTCATGTGTTTTAACTCTTAAAGCCCATAAATGTTGTTATCTTAAAATCAGTAGTCATTTAGATCCTGTCAGTTCATCCTCTCTGGTGATTGCTGTGCTGCTATCGGATCGTCCGTCACACTGGACAGCTAGCCTTCTTACAGCAGGTGGGCTGTCAGATTCTCTTAGCCCTTCTTTCCCTGTGTCCGGCTATTAACATCTTTTCCTGCTTTCAGTTTTCGAGGAATACAGCTTCAGTTTAGCAGCGATTGATGTGTTATGTAGATGTAGTCCTATTTCCTTTTGGCTTCTGTTATTTCCCTTGGCCGGTCTTCTTATTACCTCTTATTATTATAGAAGGATATGTACCTTTTCTCTGGCACTTCTGGAATTCTACAGTATCTTTGCTTTCCCATAGGTTGTTGATGATGGATTAGAGATATGATTTTACACAGTGGACATTAATTTTTTGATTTACTGCTGTTAATTTTAGCTCATGCTATTTTACCTTCTTTAAGCTCTTACATGTTCTTCATCACCTGAAGACTTTCTTTTTTCCCTTTTCCTCCCCTCCTTCCCTGAGACAAATTTTCTCTGTGTAGCTCTGGCTGTCTCTGGCACGGCTTTGTAGACTAGGCTGGCTTTGCACTCAGAGATCTGCTTGCCTCTGCTCTTCCGTTCTTGAGTGCAGGGATTAAAGGTGTGCCACAACTACCCAGTGAAGACTTTCTTTTCAACTAAGGAAAATTCTCTTGCCATAGGCTTGACATACATTTTTAACCTGAAAAAGAGGTGTGTGTGTGTATTTGTGTGTATTGTGATGTTATGCACAAATATGTAGAGGCCAGAGGTCAGCCTTGGGTGTTTTTCCTTAGGAACTGTCCACATGGCTTTTCTTTTTGAGACAGTCTCTCACCTGGACTTTGCCTGGCTTTACCTCCCCGTGCTAGGATTGCAAGTATGCCCCACCATCCCTGACTTCTTACATGGGTGCTGGGGTTCAACCTTACAGACTGAGGCGTCTCCTCGCCCTTATCTGGAGGAAATTTCCATCTTCGTCTCTTGTTTCATCATAGTAGGTTCAGTTGTTTTTTAGTACCTTCCTTCACTCCTCCTTCCCTCTCTGTCGCCAGCTCTTTCTGATTGCTTTATACTCTTTTCTTATCCAGAGATTACAATAAATCGTGTATGTCAAGCCAATACATTTTGTCATTTTATATGTGATTCTTAAATTAATTAATTAGTTAATTAATTTGAGTCAGGGTCTCACTATATAGCTGCTGTGACTGGAAAATTGCTATATAGAGTGTGCTGACCCTGAACTTACAGAAATTCAGCTGCCTCTGCATCCCAGGTTCTGGGATGTGCCACCACACCTGGCTCTCATACAGAATTTTTTTTAAAAATTCTGGGTTTTAAAATCAGTAGGCTTCTTATTCCAAACTTCCTAGTATTTTGAAGATTCTTACTCCACTGTTTCTACTGGCTTTGCAAGGGATCTTCTAGCCTCTTTTATGAGGGAGCACTATTAATTCTGGTAAGTTTAAAGTATTTGGAAAGTATTTGGCATTTTTCTCAAATAAGAAAAAGTGAATTGCGAAATTGTACTGTGTCGTTTTCTATTTCCATAACTTTCCCAACCACAGTCCTCACTGTCTGTTCGCTTTTATATCCCAGAAAGAAAGCTTTAGTCCCTGTCTTTGTGGGCAGAAATGTCCCTTGTTGAGATTCTAGTGTCGGACTGGTAGGAAGTGGGAGGTGGAGGGTCCCACAGAGAGCATGCTCCTTCTGTTGGGTGGAAGTCAGTGGTTCTCAAGAGAAGACAGAAAATGATTTCTGCTATGGGGAGCTCCATCTAAGTCTTCACATATCTTAACACATTCTTTCAGGTTAGTTTTGAAAAGATTGATCAAAACTTCAAATGTATGCTAAAATTTTATATGCTAAGTTTATTTTGTAACTCTGCAGGTCCTGCTCAGTCTGGAATTTTGTCAGACCGTGAAGTGGTAAACCTCTTTCTTCATTTTACCGTCAATCCTAAACCCCGAGTAGAATACATTGATCGACCACGCTGCTGCCTCCGAGGAAAGGAGTGCTGCATCAATAGATTCCAGCAAGTAGAGAGCCGCTGGGGCTACAGTGGGACAAGCGACAGAATCAGGTATCTGCCGGAGGAGTGTGGGCTGGGCACGTGGGGGAGGGCGGCAGTTAGTGCTTAGCCTTTCTTAGCCTTCTCATCGTGTGAGAGGCAGTTAGCCAATATTTCATTCTATAGTTTGCTTAATACAGGATGAGGCCAAAGGTGCACACAAAGAAAAAACTGCTTTTAGCAAGTAAGAGTAGGAACAAGCGATTTAAGTGTTTAATCAAAGTGAATAGAAAATGGATATAGAAAGAACACTAGAGAAATTAAATAGGCAAATGAAGAACGGAGTGAATTAAAACTGATGAATACATAATCTGTTTTCCTTAAAAGATCAATAGGACAAACCATCCTAGAAGAAGCAATTCTTCAAATTCCTATTTAGAAATCAAAATGTGACTATCATATGCTAAAATTTTTACTTTAATTCTGGGTTTACTCTGTGCTGATAAATTGAACATCTTGATGGAATGGATCATTTTATAGGCAAATATAAATTATCAGAATTGACCGGAGAAGAAAGCCTGAGTAGACCAGTTACCTGGGAGGAGTTAAGTTGTCAGAGAACTGTCCATTCACAAAGAGCACAGGTGAGTTTGTATCAGACCTCCAAGGAACAGAGGTTCCTGGAGCACTGAGAGAAGGAAATACCATGTGGTTAGCTCCTAAAGGAAGCAACATTCAGATAAGAGTTGAATGAGACACATAGTCTGGACCGCCTCACCATAGGGTATAGAGGAAATTCTACAGCCCGCTCTGCCCTGACAGGACGGTGCTATGAGAACAGATAGAGTATATTTGGAGAGTGAAGAAGTAGCTCGGTGATCTAGTAATATAGCTCTTCACTGTGGGAGACTAAAGAAAAGAGTGGTTCCTATAGACAGCAAGACTCTGGAGGTGGTAGGGGTGCCAATTGATAAAATTTTACCTTTGTACATGCTGATAACTATTAATAGATTAAGTCTAGAAAACATTTCACTAACAATGGTTGACCACTGAAGAGAAATTAAGAATTGAAACTCTAGCTAGAGATACCCACCTTTGCTAGGTTTCTCCTAGCAAAGCAGTCATCGATGAAGTTATAAATTAGAGCCCCATATAATCAGAAAGGAGAGGCCTTTTCCATTAATTCTGGATGTACTTTAGTACATAGCTCTAGGAAACTCAGTTTTTCTGTAATATATAAATACATAATATAAAATATTTATTTTATACATATACACACTACATATATATATATATAATTTTTATTTTATTTTTTTCCCTAAGACAGGGCATCTCTGTGTAACAAGTCTTTGCTGTCCTGGAACTCACTCTGTGGGCCAGGCTATCCCCAAACTCACAGAGATCCATCTTTCTCTGCCTCCTGAGTGCTGGGATAAAGGCATGCGCCACCACTGCCAGGCAAATGTTTTGTTCTTCTTCCTTTACTGACTTGAAATGATTCATATTGTCATGCTTAAGGGATAAATGGTCTATCTGTAATACAAAGGAGAAATAAATACAGCTGATAATAAAAGTTTAGGGTAAAACAATGAAGCGGACAGGAAGATTCATACTCCAGTACATAGACTTTTGGGAGGACACTAGCAGGCAAACCCAAATGTACAGCTCCGTGTGTATGTGCTCTACGTGTGTCGGCTACAAAGCATGCACGTGTTAATGCCTTACGTTCCAGAAGTTGACAAAGTTGAGTCACTTCTCTGTATCATATCTCCATATCTGAACTCACCTACTGGCTGAAAGCTCTTCAGATTCTAAAATATTTGCTTAGATTTTTTTAGTCCTTTTCTGCCAGAGATTTTAATTTGCATGTTCCCAAGCAAGCTGAAGCTCAGCTTTCCTACAGAGCTGGACTGGGAAAGGACAGTGTTTGCAGTGCAGGAGACTGCTCTGGGCTGAGTATAAAGGTTTGTCCAGGTGCAGCAGCTCTTAATAGGGCAGCCTTGGTCAAGTCACCGGATGCCTGAACTCCAATTGCTCTTTTGTAAAATAAAGATAACAGTGTAGGGTGTGTTGTTCATGGGATTTAAGTGGGAAGTAGATAGGAGTGTCTGTGTGTATCTTCACATGTGACTACACATGTTTGGGTATAAATTTTGTATGTGTGTGAATATATGTATAATTACCAATGGCAACAATAAATGTGTTAAGTTTTATTTATTTTTATGGTACTTGCTATTTATGGAAATCACTAAAATATCTTTGGCTTGTAAATAAAATATGATTACAGTCACAGCAAAAAGTTTTTCATTTCATGAATTCTGGGAGTCTTGGATCTATTCTGTACATCACAGGAATTGTAGTGTCACTGGCTCCTTGTACCTGAACCTTAGGGTGAAGAGAACCTAACAAAAAGCCTATTGGAACTAATAAGAGAATAATTACTGCTTTAAAATGTGAATTTGAGATTATTCTTACCATTATTGTAAACCCTGTTAAAATAAAAGCCCTCAGTTACAGAAATGAACAGTGGTCACAGTGTACAGTGGCGTAAATATACTAATGCCACTTACTGTGCACTTAATGACTAACGTGGTACACTTTATATGTGTATTACCACAGTAAGAAACCCAAGACTTTAAATGTAAAACAATGAGATATATTGAGTAAATAACATTTTAAGTACATATTTTACTATATTGTAGTTATATTTATTATGTTGAACGTTACTATAATAGAGTAGGATTAAACTCCAAAATGGTCAGCAAATAGTTGTGTGGGATCTAGAGAACTTTGCCTGAAATTACACTTCACTAAGGATGAATTAGCCTCTTAAATTGCGTATGCTAGAAAGTTCCTTTCAGAAGTTCCATGTTTTTGGTAGAGGAGTGGCCTCAAAATATAAAGTTAATCTGGAAGAATAAATTGTTTTTACCAAAGGGAGGAGCAGCTCAAATACGAAAAAGAACACTGAGTCTATAAGGAGTGAGATATGGATCACACTAAAGAGGTCAGAGCTATGAGGCCAGGTGAGCATTTAGAACGGAATAAAAGAGGGAAGGATTGGCCACTGGAGTTGGATCTTTACGATCCCATGCAGTATTTATATAAATTAAAGTTTTAACATTAAACAAAAACAAAGCTTTGAACGTACTACAACAGATGAGGATGATGGGGCCTTTCAGCCTACAACAGATCATTGTTTGGTAAAGAATTTTATGTCCCAAACCATGAAGTTTAAAGATAAATGACAAGTGGGGGACTCTCTGAAGCAGTTTGACAAATATCATAAAGCTTGAGAGTATGCCTTTGATTTTCCTCAGCACTGCTCCTGGAAATTGAGTCTAAGGGAATGATGGAAGCTATGAAACAGTTTTGCTATGAATCATATATTATCATATAATGAAGAACTGCAAATAGCCTAGATTATCCAAGTACATGTCTCTTCTTCCCATGAAGATGGGTTCGATAGTTAGGCTACATGAGTTATCTTAAGGGCCTATGGAGGAGGTGTGATCTAGGTCATGTAGATAGGGCAGAGGTCATCTGGGTTATTAGCCACCTTCAGTCCTGGTTGTGGCAGCTTGGAGGATAATAATACAAAGGTCACCTAGAGTAAGTATTAAATGTCTCCAGTTCTGCTTGTGGGAGCTTTCTATGTCCAGGGCCTACAGATAGTGCATGGATCGCCTAGGCTAATAGCCACCTCTAATCCCAGCCTTCTGGGCAGAAAACAGGTTATACATCTTTTTCCTTGAAAGGACAACCTTGAATGAATATTCCCTAGTGCTCTGTGAGCACCACAGCCTATGTATGACCTTTGTGTTCCCAGCACCTTCTTTCTCTCACTGTGTTGTCTGAACGGTCTTGATCTTGCGAGCACAAGGTTTCCTCCTGCTTTGACTTCCTGGTAACCTCAACGTGAAAGTTGTTGCAGCCATGCCTGGCTAGAGCTTGTTTCACTGACTACAGAAACGGGAGAATAAAAATAGATAGTTCACTAATGTGTAGGGCTTCTGTGCTATTTAAAGGAGGTGAGTTATAGTAAGACGAGCTGTGGGCTCAGTGCATGTGCAAGTACTCAGGAAACTACCGTGGTGTGCCAGGAGTAGTAATAGTGATCGGAACTGCAGATGCTGAGGTACAGGTTACCTGTAATCATTGTGTAATACAGTCTTTTCAGTTGCTTTGTAGGGAATATCTTTTTTACACATACAGTAAATGAAGTAAGATAGATCAGTATTTCTTGACTAATGTGACCAAACTAGACTTGCTAATTATTTTCTGGAGCCTTTATCCAAATCCACCAATGTGAGTTGGTGCCCGTCTCTACCCATCTACCACCAGCAGTTAGCTTAGTGCATTTTCAGCTCTTTCCACAATATAGAGTTAGTATTTGTCCCTCTCTTCTTGTTTATCACTGTCTCCCATATGGCAGAGACGGAAACTGTGCCTTGTTCACCATTGTTTCCTGACCAGCCACACAGAATATGCTAGGCCCTTGGTAAGTATTCACTGAGCTGACAGACGTCCAGGTTGGGACTTTGATCTTAATGACTAGAATGGTCACGAGGGAGATTGGGATGAGTGCAGCACAGAGCCAGCCACTGTGTGAGAGCAGGTGTCCAGGTTACAGTCCTCCTTATGGAACAAATCCTGCTTGAGGGCCTCTTCGGTTAGCATTAGGATTTGTGGGCAGTGAAGATGACATTTTCAAAAGTGCCTTTTATGATGATTTCCTTTTTGTAGCTAAAATCCGATACCACTTTTAAAAAGCTATAATCTTGGGGCTGGAGAGATGGCTCAGAGGTTAAGGACACTGACTGTTCTTCCAGGGGTCCTGAGTTCAATTCCCAGCAACCACATGGTGGCTCACAACCATCTAAAATGAGATCTGGTGCCCTCTTCTGGCATGCAGGCATACATGGCGGCAGAATACTGTATTGTATATGTAATAAATAAAATCTTTAAAAAAAAAAAAAGCTATAATCTTCAAAATATGAACACTTAGAGAATTTTTTATGTTATTTTGTAATGGGTTCCTTTCTCGCAGGTTCACAGTAAACAGAAGAATCTCTGTAGTTGGATTTGGTTTGTATGGATCTATTCATGGGCCCACGGATTATCAAGTGAACATACAGGTACTCCCCATCCCTGTTATGAAGATTTCATTCTGCTCCTTACTGTCCAGCTTTTTTATTTGTTTTAAAAGGCAGCCACTACTTAGCCCTTGCCATTAAATAGTTCCTGTCTGGATACAAGGGTCTAAAAATAGGAGACAGAATTGATGGATTTTCCTGTGAAATTTCTTTTTTTTTTTTTTTTTTTTTGGTTTTTCGAGACAGGGTTTCTCTGTGGTTTTGGAGCCTGTCCTGGAACTAGCTCTTGTAGACCAGGCTGGTCTCGAACTCACAGAGATCCGCCTGCCTCTGCCTCCTGAGTGCTGGGATTAAAGGCGTGCGCCACCACGTGAAATTTCTTGAAGTTTCATCTGAGTGTTGACCAGTATTTAAAAATGTTTAGATACCCTCCATGAAGTCCATCCAAATTCACCTAGCCAGTTATGTTACCTAATGACAAGAGCCATTTTAACCGCTGTAGTAAAGCCTCATTTTTCTGGGCAACTTCTCCTAATACCATGTGTCTACCAGCTGAGATATAGTTCCTAACATACCATAATGCCAAATGCTCTTAGTGAATGTTTCCTTGAAGTTAGTGTGTGCGTGGGGGGGGGGGGTAGTGGTGGGTACACGTATATGCTGGTCTGTGCAGGTGGGTGTAGTGTACATAATTCTAGGATCACTATCTTCTTGCTTCTTTTGTTTTGTTTCCAGACAGGGTTTCTCTGTGTAGTCCTGGCTGTCCTAGAACTAGCTTTGTACACCAGGCTGACCTTGAACTTAAAGAAATCTGTGTGTGTGTGTGTGTGTCTCCCAAATACTGGTGGCTTTTGTCCATTTTCGTACTGTTTCTTAGACTGTTGGCAGAAAGGCAGGCTTGGGGCACTGTCCCATGTATGGAAGTCCTCCTAGTAGTTGGTAAGCTCTGCCTTGAGCTTTTCAAGCCATCCTCCATGAAGTGGTTTCCTCTCTGTCCAGCTTCTTTATCATCTGAACTGGCACTGCCTGCATATTTCATGTCCTCTTTTGGCTGACTCTCCTGGAGGGTTCCCATGATGTCTCGTGTATCGCTTAGGACTAATAATATAGAGCTAATTTAAATTATTCACAGACATGGCAGTGCATTTAGGGGCATTTTAATTTCAGTAAATACTGAGGCTGAAAATGTTGAGAGATTATCATATGAATAAAACATGGGCTAAACAAGGAGAAGGATTTTTTTTCCCCTCCAATATCTCAAGTTCACATCTCCACTCCTCCGCAGGCAGGGTTTCTCTGTACAGTCCTGGCTGCCATGGAACTCACTTTGTAGATAGATCAGGTTGGCCTCAAACACAGAGAGATCACCTATGCCTCCCAAGTGCTGAGATTAAAGGCGTGCACTGCTGTGCCCTGCTCAAGTCCACATTCTAAAGTTCACACACCAAACTGTTTTGTATGGAGCCTCTCTTCTGCAGCCAAGCCCCCGCTGCTCGATGCCCCCCCCCCACTTCCTGCAATGCATGAGTTAAGGAGCTGTTTCCTGATCATCGAATGCTTTAAAAAGGCATCTGATAATTAGAGATAAGTGGAGAAAAATTAGAACATGGGAAGTGTACAGTCTGGGCTGCAGCTTCTAAAGCTTCCCATTCTTTCTGCAAGAGTGTTACAGTTTAACTTAGATGTCACTTCTCTTTTAAACCACAGATCATTGAATATGAGAAAAAACAAACCCTGGGACAGAATGATACTGGATTCAGTTGTGACGGCACTGCCAACACATTCAGGGTCATGTTCAAAGAACCTATAGAGATCCTGCCCAACGTGTGCTACACAGCATGCGCAACCCTCAAGGTAAGAGCCGCCCGGACTCAGTGTGGCTCCTGCCTTCCATGCTTTACAGAGCCCCTGGTAGGGGAGCCTCTTAGAAACGGGGAGGGGAAAGCGAGCGAAGACACTCGATGGCTTTAAGTGCTGTCCAGCCCTATGCTATTCCGAGAGAAGAGTTCTTCTTAAGGACTGCCCTTTGTTTAAAGAAATTGAACTTGCCGCACAAGACTGAGACCTTTCCACAGTTGTTCATGGCCTTACTCTTTATTGGTGTTTTAAATTGTTTTTAAGCAAAAACTCCATATTTCATTGAATGACTGAGTGAAACTTTATACGGGATCTGTAATGACTAGGGCAGAACATGGTAAGCTTCCTAGATGACAGTCACTAAACCACCGCTTCTCATTTAGGGTCCAGATTCTCACTATGGCACAAAAGGACTGAAGAAAGTGGTGCATGAGACCCCTGCTGCAAGCAAGACTGTTTTTTTATTTTTCAGCTCCCCTGGCAATAATAATGGCACTTCAATAGAAGATGGACAAATACCGGAAATAATATTTTATACATAATCTAGTGTTAATGACCATTGCGTCTAATCACAGAGCATAAACAACTGGCCACAAATAGTTGAGTGTCATGAGTATTTGTAATTACAGAATAAGAGACATTTTAGTTTCTTAGAGGAAGTAAAAGTTTATTTACATCTCTGCATGATTCAAAGGCAGATTTTCCATTTTCTTCTAACCCTCGGGGCAAAGAGAACCAGGTTTGTGTGAAAAGCGCAGTCTTTCCGCTTCGTCTTGTGTGATTCATAGCTCCACTGACTCGTGGTCTTTCAGTAGTTTGGAAACTGAAAGATTTTTGTCTTATGTAGCAGATGTGGGTGTTTTCGCTTTTTTAAAAGCTTTTGTTTTTACTATTTTGAAAGTTATGTGAAATGGGTCAGTATTCCTATAAAATTCTTTTTAACTCAAATAACTAATTTTAGAAAATTAAGAAAGCTGACTTTATATTTGGGGTTTTGAAATATCTGGTTGTTAGCATTTGGAATAGTGCTAAAAGTAAGACTAAAAACACCCAAGAAAACTTTTCAGTGTATTTATAGAAAGGTATTTTGTAATAGTATAGTAGTGTATTGCATAGTACTGTTTAAAACTGTAAGTGGAGCTTGTATACAGTGACAATAATTGTTGCAAACAGATCACAGGGATGATCTAAGTGGATTCTTTGTCACTCCCATCCTGCTTTGCCTGTCATGGGGCTGCCAGTGATTCCTAGATGCCCGAGAGAAGGTGGGGGTGCCAGTAGATAGCACCTGCACCAGCAGGAACGGGATAGAGCGCTAAGCCCCTCACAGCTGCTTTGACACCATGAAGCTGTCCAGCCAGTCACTCCCGCTGAAAAGGAAGGAGGCTTTTTGTCAGCTACATAGTTCTAGCCAAGAAGCAACATTCTTGATAATTGTGACCTCTCAATGTGGCTGGCGCGTCTATAACAAGAGTGGGTCAGAAGGATATCTGGCAGAGTGACATTTCTACATTTTTATAAAGCAGATTTTTAAAATACAAGTGAGATAACATTTTCCCCTTGAAAATGATTATCTTACAAAAAATTAACCTTGTGTAAACTAAGCTTAAGGTGTATCAGTCCATCCGTAGTTGTGGAAAATTGTTAAAAATAAAAATTCTTCTAAGTATCAACTTAAGAATTTTTTCTAAGTAGGATATAAAAGATCTCACCAAAAGTACTATTTTGTATTTTCAAGAGGGCAGGGGAGATGATGTGCTGATGGCCAGGGCCTCTTGGAGTTGCTGAAGAAAGGGCACTGTTTTCTGTTGGCCCTGGTACCGTGATCTCATGTTGCCAGCCTCAGTTAGCTGGAATACCCATGGAATGTGTGCTTCTGCTTAACTGAAGTTTAGCAAAGACTAGTGGTGGGGAGTACTTCTTCCTTACCAAGTGCTGCATGCAGAGGTAACTAGTGCTTCTGACTCTGGGGCACTCATGTGCCTTGCTTCTTATGAACAACTGTAAAGAGATGTGGCTGATGGAACCTACAAGAAACGGAACCACTCACTGACATTGGGACATCACCTGGAATCTTTAAAATAAATTTATCCTTTTTGTTTACCTATCTTTTGTCATGTGTCTTTTTCTCTAAGAGCTGAATGTGAGACGCTTTATCCAAAGGTTCGTTAAATACAGGTTAGCTCTTGAGCACTTTTAATTTTAACCAGTGCTTACAGAATGGAGCGGGGGACAGTTCAGAAGTACAGCAGGTGCCTAATGTGGTTTGAGTGAAAAGGACCCCATTGGCCCATGGAGAGTGACCCTAGTAGAGTGAGTGCAGGTATTTTTCTGTCAGCTTAGCTACAGAAGAATCTACTGATAGCTTAATTCTTCTCTGTGGCCCCACAGCTCTGCAGTCAACGACCCTCTGGCCCCAGGCTGTGGCCTGTAGGGCCTTCCAATTCCGCGACCCGGGCTCTGCCATGGCCACAGTATGTAGGTTTAAACTAAGTCTATCGTTCTAGTTACCAACAATGACTTGGAAGTCAGATGTGGGGGTGAAAACCTGCTAGATTGGAGAAGCTGTCCAGGGGATTTCATGTGTCCCGATTGTAATTTATTTAAAAAAAAAAAAAAATAGATGTGGTGTGGTTAAACACATGGATCCCTGCCTGAGCCTTCAAGCTTGATGTGCCTAGCCTTTCAGCCCCTTTCCTCATGAGCACATTCAGACACCCTTGTCCTATGGGACGGCTGTGTCTGTGAGGTGAACTGAGATGCTCCATTCTGAGCGCAGCCTTCAATGGCCCTCACGCTCCATCCCACCTGTTACTATCTCCCATTTAGGTGGCAGATATCTTCCTACCTCTGGGCGTATCTCGTCCACACATTCTACCCTAACTAGGCAAGGCCAGTCCCTGACTTCAGCCGTCATCTTGACTGGCCTCTGCTCCACTCTCGCGAGCCGTCCTATTCCATTTCCCATTGTAAATCCCCTCCTTTCGCACTGCGCTGTGCGAATGACCACGATGCCGCGTGGGGAAGACTAGCTGAGGCTGGCTGCTCTTGTCACCAACTCCTAAGGACAAAGATGGCTCTACACGTGATCACACCCCTGGCAGGCAGGTTCCAACAGAACGAAACCCGGGCGCAAGGTGTCGCTCTCAGATAAGGGCAGGGCGCGCACGCTGCTTCCGCCCCGCGACGTGCGCAGGCGCAGAGGACTCTTCCGCCGCTCCGCTCGGAGGCTCTACGCGGCTCCGGCAGGCTTGGGATGCTGCAGCTGGCGGTGGGTCGCGGCGTTTCGGCTCCCGCTAGACTCCTATCTGGTTCCACGATGCCTAAGAAAGCCAGCGCGACGAGCAAGGCCAGTGGCAAGTCCCGTGGTGTGGAGAGGGCGGGCCACGGGGCTTACACCGGCAGGGACTAGAAGCGGCGCCTGGCGCGTGAGAGACCTCCCTGACACCTTGTCACTCGAGTCCAGGTCCGAGCCTTCTGAACCGCACATTAGCCCGCCTGAGGACCCCTGGCCACGCTCCCGCACTTCGAGGGTTGCACTTCCAGGCAGACCGCGTTCTGCCTCCTACATCCCCTCCCCTAACATCTACCTTCCTCAACTCCAACTCCTTTCTGTGACCCAGCTCAGACACTGCCACCTGCTGACCCCTTCCCCAGCTCCCCAGCCCTGGGTGCCTTTCTCCGTGCAGAAACGCACTGTGGATGTGTACTTCATTGGTGCAGTCAGCACAATTTTGTGCTATATTATGGTTCTCTCGCGCTGTGGTCCCAGCTCCTCGAGGTCAAGGGAGTATCTCTTCATATCCACTGTCTGCATACTGCCATGGAATTTATGAATAAAATGTTCTTACCGTGGCGTTTAAGTGCCCGTCATTATTATTATTTCTGCAACCCACCCCTCACCCTCTCACCCACTCCGAGCTTTAGGGTGCATTGGATATAAATACGGCTCTACTTGCGAGGAATAGGAACTATACAGCAGCCTATAGTAACAAGCTCTAAGGTAGCCAGAATGAGATCTAAACAGGGCACGCGCACACACACTTCCAGCTTTATGCTACACCAAGTAAATGGTAATTAATAGCTCTACTTGAGGAGAAAGTGAATTAGTTGAAACTAACAAGAGAAAGCAGCATAAAGGTGTGGAGGCCAGAGTCAGGCCTTCCCAGGCCGTACAAACACTGTGGGCTGGTGGGAGGCTGACAGGGTCCTTGAGGGACAGAAAGCCCCCGGCTGCTGGATGGGAAGCCCGGTTTAGTGAAGGTAAGAGGCAGTAATGGGTCCAGAGAAAAGTGCGATGAAATGTCTCGTAACCTGTAAACTTGTGTGTGTCATTTCAGGGTAAAAACCAAACCAAGGAACCAGAGACACCACTTCCTCCCGCAGGGCCTGTGGCAACCGATCCTAAAGGCTGTGTCACCATCGCCATCCATGCCAAACCCGGCTCTAAACAAAATGCTGTGACAGGTACATCTGAGCACCGATGGGATTCCTGCGTGGGCCAGGCTGTCACTGCACCTTCTTTCTGCCTCGATAGCTGGTAGCCTAGCCTGTGGCTATAAATGGTATTTTTAGATACACTTTAGAGCTTCTCTATTTAAAACCCTATATTCTCACGCAGAGGTATTTGAAACAGATGTGCAATATTTAATACCAAGTTAAACCCTTCAGTCCAGTCCTTGTTTGTGCCCAGGAGAGTGGACTTAGCTTAGCAGTTATTAACCGAAAGCCTGTGCCGGGTAAATCAAACCGTTGGACAGTTCCTGGCTCCGTGGAGGGAAAGATCCCCCTTAGGGTGAAGTTCATGCCATTTCTTTCCAGATCTGACCACCGAGGCTGTTGGCGTGGCGATCGCAGCCCCTCCATCCGAGGGAGAAGCGAATGCGGAACTCTGTCGGTATCTGTCCAAAGTCTTGGAGCTCAGGAAGAGTGACGTGGTTCTGGATAAGGTTGGGTTCTCCCTTCTAAATTATTACATACGGACCATAGTTCATACATCCTGTAATTTTTGTAAAGCCAGTTTTTCAAATAGTTTTATGGGTATGACTGTTTTGACTACATGTGTGTCTGTACCACATGCATCCCTGGTACCCTCAGAGCCCAGAGGAGCGTGTCAGGTCCCCTAGGACTGGAGTTACAGATGGCTGTGGGCCACCATGTGGGTGTTGGGAATCAAACCTGGGTCCTCTGGAAAAGCAGCCAGTGTTCTTAGCCCCTGAGCCATCTCTCCCGTCTTGTAAGGCCAATTTTAAAAACTCATACTTTTTTAAATACAAAATTCTGTAGCTTCATAGTCTCTTTCAGCCATACTGCTTCTGTTTTATTGAGATGGGCCCTCTCTACTTACAGTCCTTCGTTTTGCTCATTTACGGCGTTTTTCTCCTTTCTAAATTCATCACTGTACCTACTGTCAGATTAACCTTGCTCACTTCCTTTAAGACATCGTCATACAGAAATATCGTAAAATGGTTCTCTGTTTGTCATCTCCATTAAGAAGTTCACCAAGTAATTATGACCCCATGCTGGCTCTGCTCACTAGAGGATGCCCTTTTGAAGATTAGTTTATATGACATTGATACCTTGGTTTTACTTTAGAATCTTCAGAGAATGATTTTTAGAAGCAGGCCCCTGGCGTCTCTGTACTCATGCTGAAACAGAGTCCGTCTGCAAGGGAGCAGGCCAAGTTCATGTCTTAAGTTCTGCATGTGGTCTCATGCTGTATGTCCCCTGCAGTTCATATCTGGCTGCCATTTAAAGTCATTGATTAATAATCAATGATGACTAATAATTGATTAATAATATATACCTAAAAATCCTCTTAACAGGCCACTTCCTTTACCTCGCCCACCCTGTGGCAGACAATGTCTAACTTTGACAGTGCTCCAGGTCTGACGGTAGCCTAAGGAACACTTCCACTCTCTGTGTATACACAGTCCATTCAGATAAATTCCCGCTCAAATTATGTTTTATAAAAGGCATGTTTCAAGTAAATCTTTTTAAGAGTTGTTTTAGATGATTATGAAATCATAGTACTTAGATGTGTGGTTGTTTTTTGTTTGAAATTTTCAGAAATGTGTAACAATTTAGGAAAGAGCAATTTGTTTAGACTTAGGTGTCTAAGTCTATAAAAAGTTTATACTAAATTGTCATGCTTAATATTTTGAAATTATTTTCCTTTGTAATTAAAACAAATTACTTGAAACTAGAATACTGGCCAGGCATAGTGGGATGTACCTGTAATCCCAGCCCCTGAGAGAGACAGACAGGATCAGGGGTCAAGTTCATCCTTGGCTGTATATTGAGTTTGCACTAATCTGATCTACGTGGTACCCTGTCTTGAAAGAAAAAAAAGAAGAAGAAATTAGAATGTTGTAAACATTCGTCTTGAAATTTTAATGCCAAACTTTTATTATAAAAATTGAAGTAGAAAGCCAAGAAACCCGGGAGAGTCATACAAATTTGTTTTAAGGTACAAGTGTCCAGGAGAGAGTGTGCCCAGATGCCTTAGGGTCTCTATTGCTGTGAAGAGACGCCATGACCAGGACAGCTCTGACAGAGGAGGAAATCATTTCATTGAGTTAGTAGCTTACAGTTTCAGAGGTTTTAGTCCATTATCATCGTGGTGGGGAGCATGGCAGCGTTCAGGGAGACATGATGCTGGCTACACCTTGATCACAAGGAAATGGACTGAGCGTCACACCGAGTAAAACTTGAGCAAAAGAGACCTCAAACCCCACCCCCACAGGGATACACTTCCTCCAAGGCCACACCTAATAGTGCCACTCCCTTTGGGGGCCATTTTCTTTTAAACCACCACACTAGGCTATTGGGGGGGCCATCCATGACACCCCATGAAGACACGCTGCAGGGGAGACAGAGGTCTGTTGCTCCTGCCAGTATTAGGATGCTAAGTGTGTCTTTTTCCTTCTGGTTCAGGGTGGTAAATCTCGGGAAAAGGTGGTGAAGCTCTTGGCCTCTACGACTCCAGAAGAGGTCTTGGAGAAACTGAAAAAGGAAGCTGAAAAAAAATAAAGGCAAGAAATGATAAGTACGTCCTTCAGGAGTTTCAATAACAACACAGAAGTGGCTAAATAAGAAAACATATATAAGCCGGGCGGTGGTGGCGCACGCCTTTAATCCCAGCACTCGGAGGCAGAGGCAGGCGGATCTCTGTGAGTTCGAGACCAGCCTGGTCTACAAGAGCTAGTTCCAGGACAGGCTCCAAAACCACAGAGAAACCCTGTCTCGAAAAACAAAACAAAACAAAACAAAACAAAAAAAAAAAAAG